>NW_028324305.1:13190797-13373297 GCF_058129835.1 Hydra viridissima
GAATTTTTTATATTGTTAAGGATTCTTTCACTATTATAGATTCGGCTAAAGCATCAAATAAATATAAGATAAAATAAGCCTCGTTATACTCTGAATATTTCTTTATCTTTGTTTTTTAAACTTGCCAAATCTATTCCAACTCAAATATTCCAACTCAAATATTCCAACTCAAATATTTAAACTCGATAATCCATAGCTCATACTTTTAGGTAAGCTTTCTAGACTTAGAGAGGTTACGTAAAATATTTTCTTTGTAACCATTGCATAAAGTCTTCTAAAACGAAAACTTTAAACGAGTAAAGCAGGCTTTTGCTTCATATTTTATATCTAAGACAAAGAGTCTTTTTTTTTTATAGAAAGTTTTTTTCGTCGTTCGGTCTATATATTAAATACTACGTTGTGTGCAAGTTCAAAAGTTATTTATTGCTCGTCGCAACTATTCTGATGCTTCAGCATCATTCGTATGGATTCATACTTAAGACGTTTCTTGATGTGAGTGGTGTTGAGATTGTGTTTGATGTTTCATTACTGGTGTTAGAATAAATTAAAGAGTCACTTTTACTTTGAGGTTCGTAGTAGGAATTTGCTCTGAACAATTCAACAGTTGGGGTCTTCGTTGTTGGGGTTTTTTTAATTTGAAATAAGACATTCGTCTGAACCCCGTTAAATCTGCGATATTTTCTTAGTAAAAAAAACCCGCTGCAGCTGATTACCAACGCCAAAATAAGTGCAATAATTGTCCTAAGAAAAAAATATTAGACCGTCAAAAATTTATTTAAAATTGATTTTTTATCTTTACAGATCAAATTAATTCAAACTATTTTATACTACATTTATTCTTCCTTGCTTAGAAAACGGACCGGATATGACAAATAAAATAATATAAACAGATTTTCTTTATTCAAAATAGTTTTTTTATAAATATCACTGAATGGCTTTTTTAACAGTTGCTGTATGCTATTGGATGCTTATAATATTTTATAATATTGATGCTTATAATATTTTGATATCTTCTATTCAAGAATAAATCTATTTTGTTAGTTTCTCCCAAAAATGAGCACATGTGTTATATACGATTAGTAAAAAACCTTACCATGCGTGCCATGCCATAAAATTATGCTCATCATTTTCAAACGATTTTTTTGTGTATTCTACCAGTGTTTCATTGGCTTCGCATCTAAAAAGTGAAAGTTACTTACGGAAAACAACTCTATTTTTATTAAATTAATATTCGTTAGTTAAATAACATTCATAGAAATCTTTCCTAAATCAGCACACGGGTTGACAAAAGAAATCGGAAATATCTATCCGTAAAGTACTGTAAACTTATCATTACGGCGTTTCTTGGTACAGTCCTCCAATCAGTTCCCTACATTCAGTTTTAACCTAAATATATTAAAAATTTTAGAAATCGTGTGCAATTTTTTTTTCTAAACCCTTATAACTTTACGCAGACTTAAACTTTTAGGAAAATAAAAAGCTAAATTTTTTTTACTGTTTTCGGAAAAAGCGAGAGTATCAAGGCAAAGATTCTTGTATTCATCTTGTGTTCATCTTGTATTTATCTTGTATTAATCTTGTAGTAAATTCAAATTGTTTTTCAGTCCGTATCACACAACTTAAAAATTCCAACAGCTCATATCGAAATACACTCTTTTCAAACAGATCTTAAAATTAATAAATAATACCATTTGTTCCAAAAATCAATGCAAAAATTGTACGCATGGATGAAAATGAATAAATATGGATGGATAATTTAGAGCAAAAAACTCCGACAGAATAAATTTCTTGATCTATTAAAGTTTTAATCTATGAAAGGTATGTTCTTAATATACATATGCATGTTCTTGTATATATCGATGCTCTTGATAAATATATTTTTAATGCCATATTTTGCTATTTACTTTTATATTTTGCTTTATTTTATATAATTTAATCTTACTACCTTCAAACAACGAAAATTTCCCAGACGTTAAAAAATATATATATATATTTAACTCTTGCTTTTTCAAACGCTAGTCGCTCAAAGAAAACAAAGAAACTCAACGTAATTAAGGTTTTTATAATGCGCGTTTTCCTAATTTTTTCAAATTTAGATGGCTTAAAGATTCCTATAACAAAAAACTTTTTTTTTAGTAAACAAAACTATTTATCTTTTTTTATTTATTATCAAGTTTAAAAAATTTTGCAAAGTTTTTCAATATCGTTGGATAAATTTTTTATTTTATCATAAAGTACAAATCTCCAAAGGTGCTTTATGTTTTATGTTTTAGAACACCATGTTTTAGAACATCAAAGAAGGGGCATGTAAAAATGTATGTATGTATGTATGTATGTATGTATGTATGTATGTATGTATGTATGTATGTATGTATGTATGTATGTATGTATGTATGTATGTATGTATGTATGTATGTATGTATGTATGTATGTATGTATGTATGTATGTATGTATGTATGTATGTATGTATGTATGTATGTATGTATGTATGTATGTATGTATGTATGTATGTATGTATGTATGTATGTATGTATGTATGTATGTATGTATGTATGTATGTATGTATGTATGTATGTATGTATGTATGTATGTATGTATGTATGTATGTATGTATGTATGTATGTATGTATGTATGTATGTATGTATGTATGTATGTATGTATGTATGTATGTATGTATGTATGTATGTATGTATGTATGTATGTATGTATGTATGTATGTATGTATGTATGTATGTATGTATGTATGTATGTATGTATGTATGTATGTATGTATGTATGTATGTATGTATGTATGTATGTATGTATGTATGTATGTATGTATGTATGTATGTATGTATGTATGTATGTATGTATGTATGTATGTATGTATGTATGTATGTATGTATGTATGTATGTATGTATGTATGTATGTATGTATGTATGTATGTATGTATGTATGTATGTATGTATGTATGTATGTATGTATGTATGTATGTATGTATGCAGGTCATATCAGAGGAAAGGCTCTGGGGCCATTTGGCATGGGCCTCATGATTAATAGGGACCTCTAAAACTATAAAGAATAAAAAATTTAGACATTATACTATAAATCTTAACAAATGTATCAGTACTATGATTCAATACTACTCTAATTTTATTGTAATTATTACAACAGTTATTAATATTTATGTAAAAACAACCTATTTATCATTTATTTAAATTTTAACATGATGTTTATGGTGAAAATGATTATCCGTTGTTTTTATGACCGGAAAAAATCATATAATAAAAATAATATTAACTACTTATTTACAATTTCTGTTTGTTTTATGTTTTGCTTGGTTAATTAACTCACAAAGAGAATATTTGAAAGTGGTGCAAGTAAGCAAGTGATTAAAAAATGAAACAGTCAATAAAAGGAGGAGCATAAAATTATTTGCTTTATTCGCTCAACAATATCACTTGCCGTAGTCTAAGAAAACTTTAGTGACACAATCTGATGGCCGAAGTGCAAATAGTGATATTTCTTTGTTCAACCTAAATGAACCTGTTTATTAAAAAGAATTGCTTCAATATTCCCTGCACCATTTCACGAGCTCATAGTGTGTTTCCTTTGCGCTCACCAAAACTCTTCTAAATAGTGAGACATGCACAAGAGACTGGTTATGTTGGAATAAAGAGAAGGAATTTATGTATTGTGTACCGTGCTTTATTGGCAACGAAAGTAATGCAAATCAGTCATCTTTCAGTGATTAATCTGGACAGAATATTGTGAGAAGATAGAAAGCTAAAACATAAGATACCGTCTTATGAACACTCAACTTTAAATAAAAAAAATTATCTAGAATGGATATCAGCCAGTAAAATAGTTAGAGTTGAAAAGTCTGTTGATCACCTTCTATTAACAGAACTTTCTGCTGAAAGCAGTTACTGGATGAAGACTCTACGAAGAATACTTGATGTCGTGCTATTTCTTTCTGAGCGTGGATAAGCATTCTTCGGTTCCAGTAATCAGGCAAAAGAGCTCCACAAAGTAGATATATCTGCACCCTATATGGATTCCTATGACAGTTCAATATTCAAAGTAATGAAGACCTTTCCTCTGCTGCCGATCTGTTTTTTGAAAGACTATTTGTTTCCGGTGATGCTTGAAATTGGATTTCTCTAAACTTTCCCAAATGTTTGTGTTGCATTGCACATATTTCTTACTTTGCCTGTATCTGTGGCTACAACTGAAGGCTTGTGCCCAGGTTAGATTTTTCATCAATCACTACCACATTTGCTGCAACAAATACCAAAAAAGCATTTCTGTAAATGATAACAACTAAAGTAAGATATTAAGAAATTCAAGAAATGTTAATAATTAAAAAAAAGAATTAAAAAATAATCTTATTAAAAGTTTTTGATAAACCAAAAAAACTTTTTGTTAATTAACTTTAATTTGAGTTTGTATCAGAGGCTTTCATCAGCAAACTCTTCACCATTTTTTTAGTTTTTGGGTTAACATGGTGACAAACCCAAGACTTGAAACTAAAAAATTTACATTGGCGCCAGGTGTTGTTTTGAGTTGGGAATGTTTCTTCCAAAACTGTGCGACACTTTTTGGACCTCTTGATGTTTTTGTCTCGTTTTCGTTTTTTGAATGTTTTTTGAATGAATTACTGAGTTTCATTTGAAGCTTCATCAAAGTCAATCTTGCGATTCTTTAATTGCTTTGACTTTTTAGTATTATTTTTTTGCTTTAGTTTCTCGAGCCCCTCATATGTACTTAGGCACTGGCTTTCTTTTGGTTTTTTTTGAGGGTGTCAACTTAGTGGCTCTATAAAACTTTCAACAATTTTTTCAAATTGCCTTCGAGCCTTTCTGTGAAGTGTTGCAACATGTGATACGTTTTAGTAGGAATCATTGGTTATTTTTAAATTCAAAACATAACAACGCCATTTGGCGAATCGTTTGAGTTTGTTGCTGACTAATGTTAGATGATGTAGGCTAGGATGAGAATAATGAAGCAGGATTGGAAGAAAACGATGAAACAGGCTAAAATGCCACTTAAAATATTTGAGCAACTTTCAATTTTGTTGAACAACTAGAAACAAACCAGTGTTTTGAAATCAAGCGATTATTTGTGTTCATGTAAATCCGTCACCGGAGCTAACAAGTTTACCTTATAGTTGAATAAAACTTTGTTTTGTTCATTTGTAGGAATTTGTAGCTGCATAAAATTCTGTAAGTATTTTGCGCCAAACTCCTCAAACGTAACAATATACACCTACGTCTTAACGCTGAAGAATGTGAAACGGATGAGCCGGTAATCATATCAGTCTGATGTTACTGTTAATGCAAATATGTGCAACATTAGAAGTAACATGTGATTTGTCCGTCCACTAATCTCGTTCTGGTGTACCGTTATTTGAAAACCTATGACTTTGATTTGTAGATACCAAATAGCTCCCACCTATTGTGATGACATCAGAAAACGTTCTACCAAATCCGTAATCGACTAGACTGATTAGCTAATTTGATAAAAGAAGAAAAAATTTAAACTCTGTACTCAGCACGGTTGCTGTACTTCTATCATGTGATTGGACTTCGTTTGTGCACAAGCTTGTAAAGAATTGGCTTTGGCATCTTGTAAAGCTTCACCGAACTATATTTTTAATACAAATATAAGCACGAGACGCATTTGTTTTAAAATTTTTTAGATTTTAAATTTATTTACGTTTAAGTTAATTATCGATTATTAATTAATTTAGCTTTGCTCATATGAACGCATAAGTATGACCAATTAGCATGTTTACTTCCCTCGATAAACATTTCTTCAATTTTTCGGTTCACAACTTTTTTTCGGAACTTGCAAATTCATTTTTGAAAAGAGAGTCTTCGCAGGTAAATTTTTAAAAATGATTGTTATACTTTTAAATAGAGCAAAAATTCTCCACTACATGACACCAAAACTTTTCTGAAGTTGTTTTTTTTTTTAGCATTAAATAAATGCAAAAGAAACGAAATTTGCAAAAAACTTTCTTTTTTTTTTTTGTTTACTCTTCCCCAGTTTACTCTAAGCAATCTTTATGACATGTTAAGGTTAAAGCAATCTCTATGTTATGTTAAGGTTCGTAAAAACAAAATTATGTTATATTAAAGTTCGTAATAAAAAAATTTTTTGAAAAGTACACATTTAAAAAAAGTGTAGTTTTAGTAGAAAAGTACACAATTTTTATGTATAAAATTTTTAAGCAAAAAATTGCTAAAAATCGTTCTCTTTTTTTTTTTTACTCTCCCCCCAGTTTACTCTAAGTAATCTTTGTTATAAAGTTGTGTTACTCTGAAATAATTATTTAAACATTTTAAATAATTGTTTAAAAGTTTTTGTTGATGTAAGCATTGGCGCTTATTTTTTCATTAAAATGAAAAATAACGAAGGAAGTACAAACTTCTATATCAGTCTTTTGAGAAAAAATTGAATACAAAATATTTTTGAATTGTCAGAATAGGGCAGACAGAAGATGGTTCCACCTCAATAATTTTCTGTTGATGTGCTCTTTTTCTTGATGAACTTGATATTCTTTTGAAATTCCAAAAACATTCTGAATTTACTCTTTAATTTTTATTTCTTCTCGCTTTAAGAACAAAAGACTGGCCACGATGTTGGAAAATTTTCTTATTTGCCTCCTCCTCCTCAACTTTCCAATCTTTAAAACTTTTAACTCATACGAATTGATAAAAAATTCCATTAATAATATATGGTGAGACATATACCATTAGGGGGAGGCATTTCGAGGAAATTTTTAAATCTAAAATACCATACACTCTAGATTTGGGGCAAATATTAAAAAAAAAACTCCCAAAAAGTTTGAGCTCAGCAGGACCACTTCAATCCTTACTCCCAAAGCACTTTTTTGGAAAAAGAAGTTCTTAAAAACCATCAAAAACAGCCGATTTCGCAGGTCCAGGAGGGAAGTTAAATGAAAAAAGTTTTTTTTTTCTGGGATGTTTGTTTTTACCTATACATTTGAGTAAAAATACATGACTACTAGGAAAAGCGGATTCTGAGCCATTGATACCCTTCCCATACTTAAGGGTTCTAGGACATTGATACCGTATTATATTGGGGGGTTCGATGTTATCCGAGATGGTGCCGAGAATATTCTTATCAGGTTTAATTTTTTAGGAAAAGGCGGTTCTGAGCCATTGATATATTCCTATACTTAATCCTAGCATACAAGATGGCGTCGTGTTTTTTTTCCGTTCTAAAATTATTTCTTTCTGCAATGTTAAGGAATGGATCTGATTTTGTAGTGTCCAATGGCTAGCGTATGTATTCCGTCTTCCAAGATGAATCTTTTATCGTCGTCAGCGCTGAGTGCTACTTTGTTGATTTCTTCAGTGTAGACATTGTGAAGATGGGAACGGATAACGTTCATGGTTGCAAGCTTTTCTGTCTTGTTCATTAAGCAGTCTTTATAATCTTGATGAGTGATGCGATTTTCAGCAACGCATTTCTGAATGCCTTTGCATTTTTTGTGATCTTTTATTTCATTAAAGACCTCATAGGAGTAGAGTTTAGGTCGAAGCCCAACAAACTCTTTAATTTGCTTACCAGCAGTCTCGTCCTTGAACATTCCAATAACTTTTTTGTTTAAACCAACCTTAAGCCCAGCGTTTTGAATGGCAGGATGATCTTTAGGAAATTCGCTAGTGTCAAACTTGTTTTCTACATCGTCGGCAATGTCCTGATAAAAATCTTCCGTTTCGATTTCGTAAAACAGAGAGTCAGTATCAGTCATTAACAATTTCAGCTTATCCCCGTATTTAGGCTTCATGTAGTCGTAGTGGTGCTGAAACATGAGAGTTTTGCTGATGTCTAGGATGCTCATTCCCAAGAAAACAGGCTTGTCGTAAAAGACACTTGTTCTTTTCATGTGGATGGCGATTAGGTTTTCATCAAAAATGGTATTTCGCTCATAATTAGGTTTTCTTGATAATTTTAGAGCTTCTTTTCTAGTGGTGATAAGCCTAACATCAACGCGTTTTAGAATATTCTCCATGGTTTGTTATTTTTAAAAAAACTTTATTCTTTAAAAATTTCACCACAAGGTATTGATAACTTCTTGAAAATCAAGCCCTTCATTCAATTTTTTTAAAACGTAAAGACACAAATGACCACAATAAGAAGTGTTACCAAATTGCACTCTTTCACTGTTATAAAAGATAGGACTTTTCAAATAATCAATGAGCTCTACAAGAGGAGGCTGAGCATAAGAGTCAAAACTGTATTTCTTATCGCCGTCTTTAAACCAACACACCCAATGAAACCCACCAGTGCTTGAATCTCCCGTATTCACGATTCCACATTCTTTTTTCATTGTCTTTTTTGGCAATTCATCCCTCACAAAAACACCTCTAACGTTTTTCAATTTTAACTGTTTAGCAGCCTTTATCAATTGAAAGTTAGTTAAAGCCTCATTAGGTAAAACAATTCCTTCTACGTCAATCCATTGAAAGTCGATCATTTTTTTAATTTCTTAAAAAGTTTATCCAAGTTTTTGAAAAAAGGTGAAAGAAGTTTCAGAGAATGGCGCCTAAAAAAGGAATGCTTGAGAAGGGTGAGTTTGGACCGAGTAATAATCCAGAACCAGCATATTTATAACCTTTTCCAGTTTTAATGAAGAGTCCATCACCGTGAACATTTTTAGTCCATGGGGTGATAAACAATCCATCTCCACCTAAAGTTTTTATCTTCATTCCTTTTCCATTTTTGCTCAGGTAAAAAAGACCTCGCCCAGCGATTCCATCCACCATGGCAGAGCCGGCAGAGGCTCCAACACCTGAAAGCAGACCAGTGGCAAGAGCAGGAACAACCTTTGTGGCTAGAGTTCCTAATAACGGTAAAAGAGCCCCAATGAAGCCACCTTCGACTTTCGAGTTGTATGCAATTTGTCTTTTGCTCAATTTAAGAGTGACCTCTTTTCCAGTTTCATACGCTTTTTTAATTTTGTTCAATTGCACATTAGTGATAGCGAGAACATGTTTACCGTTCAAGTCTTGATGAGAAAGCTTAATGCTAGCATTGGTTTTGTCTTGAATGGCTTTTTTAATTTTATTAGATTGGCTCTGCGAGATATTAATTTTGATATTTTGATAATTGCTCATTTTTTATGTATTAAAAATTATTTATTTCACTTCTCGAATATGATATCGTATTGTAATATCCTCTCCACGAAAATCAACCAAATCTCCATTCTGATCAATGATGCGAGTAACCATTGTTGAAATTTCAAACAGTTTAACAGGAAGATAAATCAAATGCATTGGTCTCTCGATGATTTTATAGCCTGGACTAACATTTGGATAAAACGAGTAAATGCAATTTAATTGGGTTCCATTAATATAGGATGATCCGATCACGTTGTTAACGATTCTGATGGTGTTAATGCTTGAAATTCTAACGATATGATCCGACTCGTATTCGGAATTGGAGTTTAATTTTCTTTTAGTCAACCCTAAAACTGAAGAGATGCTGTTCTCCACGTTAAAGTCAATCAAATAATTCAAGCCAAGTTTAATGGTTGATTTTAAAGTATTAAGATTGATTCCAATTTGAAGGTTGTTTGGAGAGTAATTAATTTTATTTGCAATAATATAACTTCCACGTTGAGCTGTTTTTATTGTGTTTAAAATAGACCTTTGCAAATACTCATTGATGTCTTTAATGTCATAGCTTCCTGATGGAATGATAATGTTTTCCCAATTAGCTCCATTGTTCATGCTGTATTTGAAAGAATTGTTTTTACTGCTTACATTTGGAATGCTGTTGTAAGTCTCAAGACCGAGAAAAGCCATTTCATAACTTTTTCCTTCGTCAAAACGATTTTATCCAAAAAATAAGTGGTGATAACACTTGATTTTCCATCTACATCGATGATTATACCTGACATTTTTTAAATAAGAATTATTTTTTAAATTGTTTTAGAAAAATAAAAAATCGTCAAATCCGCTTCGGTACTTTCCCTCGTTCTTTTTAGAAGAGAGATCGATGACGGCAAATCCGTGAGGTTCATTCCAGCAATGATTGCAAAAGGTTTTAAGTTCTTCTATTTTCATATCGCAGGAAACGTGATCTTGATAAATGTGATTAACGCTTTTTTGGTCTTGTTTAAAGAGGCAGATAAAGTTGGCATTTTCTCAGATGGTATGTCTTGGAATCTCAAAATAGTTTTGAGCGAGGTAAAAGCAGTCGACGTTAGAATGTCTTCCTCGGATGTAATATTTTTCGCACTTGTTTTGATTGGTTAATTGCAAATCGTCAAAGATCATCAAATTGTTTTTGGTTGAGTCTAAGGATTCAGGTTCAGACACATCATCAGCCGTTTCAAAGAATTGACACTCCATATCATCATTGTCGGAATATTTTTTTGAAATTTCCTCAATAACATCTTCAGGGTTTAAATTCAATTTTTCCATTTCGTCTTGTACATCATCCGTTAACAAATCAACAATATCCTTTTTAGGAAGTTTATTTTCGAAGGATCTTTTGAGTATTTTGTATTCAGGTTGAAATAGTGATTTGCCAAAGACTTGCAAGCGGTTGTAATCTAGCCACCCAGGTCTTAAAAGTAAATTTAAGAGCAACGTTGTTTTTCCGCAACCGGACTTTCCAACGATGATTCCTCGAATGCTTCTTGGTAAAAGCTTGCTGTTGTTTCTTTTGGTTTTCCCAATTTTACACGACAAATTCATCACTTCCATTTTTTATATAAACTTTTTTATATATGTTAAAATGTACTGCGTTAAGTGTAGAAGAGAGACTGAAACCATTCACTTGAAAAACGAAATCACAAAAAACAACAGACATATGTTAAAAGGGATTTGCGACTCTTGCGGGACTACCAAATGCAAGTTTGTTTCATCGCATGGATCATCTTCAGCAACAAAAGGATTTGGTGTGAGCGATTTGAAATGGACGGATCAACTTGCAAACGAGCTTCATAAACCAGTAATACATCATTTCAGAAGAAGAAAAGTGTTTGTGAATGACATTGATGAAATATGGGCTGTAGATTTGGTTGACATGCAGTCGTTTTCAAAATTCAACAACGGAATTAAATACTTGCTCATGGTGATCGATGTGTTTTCAAAGTATGGATGGATTGTTCCGTTAAAGAGTAAAACTGGAGTTGATGTAGCTAACGCTCTAAGCAAAATATTTGAGGAGAGAAAGTGTGTCAAAATGTGGGTGGATAAAGGAAAAGAGTTTTATAACAAGCATGTAAAAGCTCTAGGTGTGCAATTATACTCCACTGAAAATGAAGAAAAAAGTTCTGTTGTTGAACGATGGAATAGAACAATGAAAGAGAAAATGTTTAAATACTTTTCAGCTAACAACACCAATAAATACATTGACGTTTTAGACAAAATGGTTGATAACTACAACCACACCAAACACTCTTCCATTAAAATGACTCCAGTTGAAGCTAGCGATGAAAAGAATAAAAGCAGGGTATGGATGAATCTAAATGGAAAGGTGAGAACAGAAAGACAAGAACCTAAATTTTCCATTGGAGATAAAGTGAGGATCACTAAAAAGAAATCACATTTTGAAAAGGGGTATACACCGAGATGGACAGAGAAGGTTTTTACAGTGTCAAAAGTTCAGTATACGAATCCGCCCACGTATAAAATCTCTGACGCTAACGGTGAAGAAATTCAAGGCACCTTTTACGAGCAGGAGATGCAAAAGACACATCAAGACACATTCAGAATTGAAAAAATCATTCGCAAAACCAAGAGCAAGTCGTTAGTCAAATGGTTGGGATATCCAGACTCGTTTAATTCATGGGTAGATAATAATGAATTGTTAAGTTTGCAAAAATGATCTAAAAATTTGATTTTAATATGTAAAATGCATGCTCCTCACAAGTTTTTTTAGAAATGTTGTCTCAGCAGAAGTCCACAGTTTGGATTTGCAATTACAAATTTTGGAAGAGAGAGTTAGAGAGTTGGAGGAAAGAAGACCGAGTAACATTATTGTGTCTACGAAAACGTTAGATCATCCACCTTATTTCAACGTTAACGAACAATATGAGATTTTTGCTCAGAAAGACATTAAATTTGCTGCTCTCTCACATACAATGATAGCTTTATCCATTGGGCTGAATTTGGAGAAAGGTGTTGCAGTGATAACATTAATGAATAAAATTACTGATCAATTGAATTATAGAAAAAACGAAGTTATTATTTCAGAGTCTGTAGATGATGTTATTATGGACGTGAATAGTAACAGCAAACAGGACGTGATTGTTAAAAAAGGAGAAAAACTTTGTAAGATTAGTTACATTGATTTAAAATAGTTTTTTTCTTAATAAAAATGGAAATATTGAATGAAAAACTTTATCCAGTTCTTCCATCAGCTCCTATAGAAGAAGGAGAGCATGTTTACCGTCTTCAGAAAATAAGCGAAATTCAGAAAGAGATAGAGAGTGAAAAAGCAAAGCGAGTTCATCTGAGCAAAAAGTATCATCGCGTGTTTAGGATCATTTCTAATGTGGATAAAACAATGCAAGCCTTATGCATTGCTTTAGGTGTGACTGGAATTGGGCTTTTATCAACCATTATTGCCAGTCCTGTTGCGATTGCGTGTGAAGGTGTGGCTATTGGCATGGGTTTTTTATCCATTGTAGGAGGGCAAGTCAAAAAAAAACTGGCATTGAAAGCGGAGAAGCATGAAAAGATCAAAGTGTTGGCTGAGTCGAAATTGAATACGATTAGCGAGCACATTTCCAAAGCGTTGATGGATGGAAAAATAAACGATTCAGAATTTCAATTGATTCTTGGTGAGCTTCAAAAATTTAAATCCTTGATGGAGGAAATACGAGTCAAAGCCAAAAACGGAATAGATGAAGTTACTAAAGAAAACTTGATTCAAAAAGGAAGAGAAGATGCGATTCAAACGTTCAATAACATGTTTAAGAAAGGATCAACGTAGTCGTAAAACCAATTTATGTTTTTTTTCCACGTATTTTAAAAAGGATCAACATAATCGTAAAACCAATTTATGTTTTTTTTCCACGTATTTTAAAAAGATGTTTTTCTTTAAAATACACGATCCGAATAAAAGGGATGAAATTTTGAAAGAAATTTATGATAGACGAAAGAGGATTTATCAGAACAGCGTGAATGACAATATTTCAGATACGAATTTTCAAGCTGATGTGAGCAAGCTGTTTAAGCCCATCATCGATAGCAATTAAAAGATGATCAAAAGCCTGTCAGTCGATCAAAAAAAGAAAAAGCCTTTCGAAGTGAACAAAGTTGGAGATAAAATGTACATTGGAAAAATGGAGGTTGAAATAGATGGAAATGATATCATTGTTGGTGATGAAAGGTATGAAGGAACAAAAGGTCTTTGGGAACTGATGACTGAATTAACAATACCAAAGAGTTATACCGATGAAGATTTGCAAAATTATGAAAAAATTTTAATGGATAGTGATGCTATAAGATCTGATTCGCAACCGCATAAACCGAAATCATCAAGAAGACCAAAGTATCAGCAACTTATTGCTCCTATTTGGGAAAAAATGATGCGTATTGAAAAAGGTAAAAAAGGTCGTGGTGTCATTATTCTTCCAGGCAATCCTAATGCGTTGGTGGAAAAGCTTGAATTGAGTGTAGCTGCATGGCATGCTGGGAATAAAGAGTCAAGAAATGTGGCTGTTGCTATTTGCGATGAGCTGTTGAGACAGGGGGAGATTAATAAAGAGGAATATAAATCGTTAATGAGCACTATTGATAAAATTATTTAAAAAAAGTGTTTTATTTTAAAAATGCTCATTGTGAACAAAAGAAGATATGTGAAAAAGAACGTTGTTGGTGGAGGTGGTATTGTAGACATGATTAAAAATTTCATAAAAAGAGCAGCTGCGTCAAGTGTGTCAAAAGCAACAGTGAATTTGCTTAAAAATGCTGCAACAAGTAAAATTGGACAAGAAGCGATTACAGCTGCAAAATCTGCTGGGACAGAGTTAGCCCTTTCAGCCATTTCCGCTGCTAAAGATGTAGCTATTGATAAAGGTAAAAAGACCATTGAGAAATTAAAGACTGGTTCATCTATTCAAATTAAGAAAATGTCTAAAAAGAACGCGATTCGAATCCAAGACCTGGTGAAAATGGGACAGGGCATGAAAATAGTATGAAGATAGCATTTTGTTGCGATGACTTGCAATGAGAGACATTTAAATGAATTAAATATTTTTTTTATTATATAAAAAATGATAAGTACTGAGCGATTAAGAGTGACTGAGAACCCAGAGTATGATATTGGTATTGAAAAAGTTGATTTTTTTGAGTACCTTCCAACCAATCTCGATTTAAATTCTTCAGGCACGATTACTTTTGAGATTGACTGCCAATCGATTCAAACAGTACCATCAGAGGCTTACATTCTTATTGAAGGAGTGTTGAAAAAGAGCGATGGAACCTTTTATGATGCTAAAGACAACATTGCACTGGTGAACAACGCTTTGATGTATTTGTTTAATGATGTGACTTATGACTTGTCGGGAGAGCAAGTGGAAAGAGTGATGTATCCAGGTCCAGCCACCACCATACTTGGATTGATGAAATATCCTTATGGATTTCAGTTTGCTGATGGATTAAATCAGATGTGGTATATGGATACGTCAAATCTTGTTGGAAATTCAGGATTCAATGTTAGACGAGACCACTTGTTTGCAGACACTACATCCGTTGGAGCTTTTTCGTTTAAAATTCCGTTGAAACACATTTTTGGATTTTGCGAAACCTATGACAAAGTTGTTTATGGGTTTAGACATACCATCACCTTTACAAAGAAAGAATGCGATGATGCAATTTATAGAGCGGAAAGTGTTAGTGCAGGAATGATCAACCTTAAAAAATTCAGACTTTATATGCCTCGCGTTGAATTGGATATTTCGAAAAAGACTGATTTCATGAATTTAATAGCTCAAAAAATCCCCATTCAAGTGGCTTATAAATCAAACAAATGTGAAAGACAGCTTATTCCAGCCGGTCAAACAGAATTTACCTGGTCGCTTGGAAGAGTCACTGACAAAAGCATTCCAAGATTTATCTTGTTCGGACTTCAGACAAACAGAAATTCCAGTCAAACAGTTAATCCGTCACTATTCGACCATTGTGATGTTAGCAATTTTTACGTGACTGTTAATGGAATAAAGTATCCAAATTACAATTACGACTTGAATTTTGGAGAAAAGAGAGTGGTTATGGCTTATTCAGATGCGTTCTCTTTTGATGAAAAATATTACGGCACAAATGATCTTGTTTGTCAATCAGGGTTAACCTTGCTTGAATATATAAAATTATATCCGTTGTTCTTTGTGGATATCAGCAAGCAAAAAGAAAGAGTGGCGTCGGAAACAGCTGAATTAGTGGTAAACCTTAAATTTCGAACTTCAACTATTGCAAATACAGTTATTTTTGCAGTGGTTATTTCTGACAAACTGCTTAAATTTGTTTCAGATGGAACCAACATGACTGCTGTTTATTAGTTTTTTATCTGAATAAAAAAATGGATAGCAAAACGGTAAAAGAATTGCGTGAATTAGGTAAAAACCATGCGATAAAAGGTTACTCGGAAATGAAAAAGGATGAGCTTGTGAAAGCAATAAAAAACACAAGACCAGTCATTGGAGAGTATTCTAAAGAATCATGATTTTTGAATTGACTTAAAAAAAATCTTGTTATAATAAAATGAGATATACAACATCGTATTTGAAAAATTTGTTGAATGAAAACGGCGTTAGTAAAACAGCAGATGATTTAATAACGTTGATGATGCTTGCGGTTGAAAATAGTTTGATCAGTAAAGATGAGATTTTAGAAAGAGCAAAAGAAAAAAAAGTAAAGCCTCCTCCAAAAGAAAAAAAACCTGTTGATCCAAAATGGGAATGGCTTAGTTTTGTTAAGAAAAAACCCATCACTGTGAGAATAACCAACATTGAAACGGGTGAGGTGGTAGAATACAAGTCTCTTTACAAAGCGATGGCAGGAACTGGACGTGGATGGAGATATTTAGAGCGTCGAGATGGAAAGGTGGATAATGGAATCAAGATTGAATTTTTAAATTCTGAAAAGCTTGAAAAACGTAAAAAGCAGCAAAATTGATTTTTTAACTTTTGTCATGTTAAAAAATTGACTTAAATAAAATTCTTGGCATAAATAAAAAGATGGAAAGCATGCAAAAGGATGATCTTTTAAATGCTCTTGATGATTGCTTTGAGCCAACTTCTGATACGGCTAAATCAAAAAGTTTGCTTAAATTTCTAAAAAACATAAGAAAACTTCCAAAGGAACATCGAATCATTTTCAAAGAAATGGTTGAAGTAGCACCTTTTGAAGAAGTGATCAGAAATATAAAAGAAGACATTTATCTGCGTAATAAATTCCTGATCGGAACAAATTGGAAACTAAATGCTAGCGGACGTAATAATTGTCGTAAAATCACTGAACATATTAGAGAGATTAAAAATATGTATTCACGTCTTTCTAAATAATTTTTTAATTCTTTTCACGGGAGAATTAAAAAAAACGGTAAAAACTTTTCGAAGAAGAAAATATGCTGAAAGTGTGCCAAGATTTAAAAAAATTGAATTGACTTAAAGAAAATCTTAGTATAATAAAAATGAGTATCTATTCTTCAAAACCAGAATTAATTGCTAAAGAGCGAAAACTTGAATGCATCGAAAAAAATTTTCTTTCCCTTAATAAAATGGGTGATAAAACTGATGCTAAAGAGCAAAAAGCAAAAACTACCGCCAAAGAGCGAAAAATTGAAAGTGACATAAAGAAAAATCTTTCCGTAATAAAAATGGAAAGTAAAACTGTTAAAGATCGAAAAGATCGAAAAGTATCAATGACATCATTAAGAAGGGATGCTAAAGAAAGAGCTATAAAAGGCTATACCAGAATGACTAGGGAAGAGCTTGTTGAGGCTATTAAAACAACAAGAACTGTCATTGGTTATGGACCTGCTCCTCGTAGACGAACGACTGAAACAAGACCGTTGCCAGTTGTTGCGAGACCTGTCATTGCTCCGAAACCAGCGATCATTCCACCAAGACCTGTCATTGCTCTAAAACCAATTCATTTACAAAATCCTAATATTCAAAGACCTGTCATGGCTTCAAATCACATCCTTGATGAGCCTGTTTCAGATTCATCACCTGTCATGACACCAAAACCAGTCATTCCACAGAGACCTTCATTTTTTTCAAGTCTGACGGCAGTTGCAAAAAGTGTGGCGTCGTATGTTACAACTAAGTTTAATGATATTAAAGAATGGATAGATCCCTACGTTCCTGAAGTAGTCAAGAAGAAGGTAAGCGAATCAGTGGAAAAAATCGATGAAAAGGTAAAGTCTATCAAATCACTTGTATTAAAAACAGTGTATAAACATCCCGCGTCAAAACCTTTTACAGTAAAGTTTAATATGACTGAACATTCAGCAGAGCGTGCTGCTAGACTATTTTCTTACACACCTTCTTCTCATTATCAAGACATTACTTCCTTTTTTAATTTGGTAAGAGAGTCTGCCATTCAAACCATGGAAGGAGAAAGAAACACCAGAGTAAGAATTATTTTAACGTGTGAAATGAAATCCGTAAGTATCACGACTGGTGAAGAAGTGACTCGGGAAGCAACCTTTTCATCAAGATCAGAGATTATTCTAGCGACTACAGATGTAAGAACGTTAATGAGCGAAATGGAAGAAAAAGTCTTGGAAAGTAGTGTCAAATACAATGCTTTAGGATCTAATTGCACCATGTCAAAGATTTTAAGAATGGATATTAACTTTATCGATTACGAACCTCTCAGCGGTTCCTCATATATTGAGCTGTCTAAAGAGCTGAAAGACAAAAAGGTGATCATCAACATGGAAAACCGTGACAACCAATGCTTTAAATGGTCAGTCACTCGAGCTTTGAATCTGAAAAATATGCATAACGGAAGAATTGATGAAGACTTGGTTCTAAAATCAGAAGAGCTCCATTGGGATGGAATGGAGTTTCCTGTCAAGCTTAATAAAATCGACAAGTTTGAGAAAAATAATCCAACTATCAGCATTAACGTCTTTGGGTATGAAAATAAAAAACCTTACCCTTTGCGAATATCTGAATTTGTTGATCGAAATCACTGTGTTGACTTGTTGTTTATTTCAAACGAAGACACTGACCATTACTGTCTCATTAAAAGTTTGAGTCGATTATTGTCTACGCAAACATCAAAAACAAAAAGAAAAAAACATTATTGTCGAAATTGTCTGCAAGGCTATGACCAGGACGAAAAGCTCCAAAATCATCAACCTTATTGTTATGACAACGCTTCAGTAAGAATCGAACTTCCTAAAAAAGAGGCGACCGTCCAGTTTAAAAACTATAACAAGTCTATAAGGGTTCCGTACGTCGTATACGCAGACTTTGAGAGTTTTACCAAACCTGTTAACACTTGCACACCGAATTTGAAAGAGTCATACACCGAACAACATCAAAAGCACGTTCCAAGCTCCTTCTGCTATTACATCAAATGCTTTGACGACAACCTATACAAAGAAAAACCAGTCATGTACACAGCTGAAAGTGATGATGACGATGTGGCTAAAAAATTTATAACCATGCTTGAAACAGACCTTATAAAGATTTTCGACAAGATTGATTTAATAAAAAAGAGAGTGATGCCTGTTAAGGATAAAAAGAATTTTGAGGCTGCAACTCTATGTCACATTTGCAATAAAAATCTTAATGGTGATAAAGTCTTAGACCATTGCCATTTGACTGGAAAGTATCGTGGAGCTGCTCATAACAAATGCAACTTGGATTATAAAATTCCAAAATTCATTCCCATTATTTTCCATAATTTGTCGGGTTACGACAGCCATTTGTTCATCAAGAAATTAGGTGGAAAGCTCAATTGTATACCCACCAATGAAGAAAAATATATCAGCTTCTCTAAGCAAATCAAAGTGAGAGAATTTACTGATAAGAAAGGTAAACTTCGAGAAGTGTGGAAAGAGCTAAGGTTTATTGACAGCATCAGATTCTTACCCTTCGGTTTAGACAAATTATCTAAAAATCTCACCGATAATCAGTGCAAAAACGTAGCTGAATATTATCCCGAAAAGAAACAGTTTGGTTTGATAAGGAGAAAAGGGATTTACCCTTATGACTGGGTGGACTCGATTGATAAGTTTTCAGAGACGCAATTACCTCCTATTGAAGCATTCTATTCAAAACTGAAAGATGAATCAGCAAAAGATGAAGACTATGCGCATGTGAAAAACGTTTGGGATGTATTTTGCTGTAAAACGTTTAAAGACTATCACGAGCTGTACAACGTGTCCGACGTGCTGATACTTGCAGACATTTTTAAAGATTTCAGAGACACTTGCTTGAAACATTACGGCCTTGACCCCCTTTGGTATTACACCTCTCCTGGTTTGGCTTGGGACGCTATGCTAAAGAAAACTGAAGTCGTGATAGAACTTCTAACCGATATTGATATGCTCAACATGGTTCAAAAAGGTGTACGTGGTGGAATCAGCATGATCTCCAACAGACATGAAACTGCCAATAACAAATACATGGGTGATTCCTACGATCCTTCAAAACCATCCACGTTCATCCAATACTTGGATGCTAACAATTTGTATGGATGGGCTATGTGTAAGCCTCTTCCTGTTAGAGGATTTAGATGGATGGCTGAGGATGAACTCTCCAATTGGAAATCCATACCTTGCATTCTCGAAGTTGATTTAGCCTATCCTGAAGAGCTTCACGATGATCATAATGACTATCCTTTGGCTTCTGAAAGAATGACTATTGGAAAAGTGGATAAGCTGGTCCCTAATTTAAACAACAAGGAGAAATACGTTGTTCATCATGAAAACCTAAAACTCTATGAACGGATGGGTTTAGTTATTACCAAAATTCATCGTGGTATCACCTTTGAAGAAGAACCTTTTATGAAAAAGTATATTGACCTCAACACTGGATTAAGAGCAAAAGCTGAAAACGAATCTGACAAGGAATTTTTCAAGCTTATGAACAACTCCGTCTTTGGGAAGACCATGGAGAATATTCTAAAACGCGTTGATGTTAGGCTTATCACCACTAGAAAAGAAGCTCTAAAATTATCAAGAAAACCTAATTATGAGCGAAATACCATTTTTGATGAAAACCTAATCGCCATCCACATGAAAAGAACAAGTGTCTTTTACGACAAGCCTGTTTTCTTGGGAATGAGCATCCTAGACATCAGCAAAACTCTCATGTTTCAGCACCACTACGACTACATGAAGCCTAAATACGGGGATAAGCTGAAATTGTTAATGACTGATACTGACTCTCTGTTTTACGAAATCGAAACGGAAGATTTTTATCAGGACATTGCCGACGATGTAGAAAACAAGTTTGACACTAGCGAATTTCCTAAAGATCATCCTGCCATTCAAAACGCTGGGCTTAAGGTTGGTTTAAACAAAAAAGTTATTGGAATGTTCAAGGACGAGACTGCTGGTAAGCAAATTAAAGAGTTTGTTGGGCTTCGACCTAAACTCTACTCCTATGAGGTCTTTAATGAAATAAAAGATCACAAAAAATGCAAAGGCATTCAGAAATGCGTTGCTGAAAATCGCATCACTCATCAAGATTATAAAGACTGCTTAATGAACAAGACAGAAAAGCTTGCAACCATGAACGTTATCCGTTCCCATCTTCACAATGTCTACACTGAAGAAATCAACAAAGTAGCACTCAGCGCTGACGACGATAAAAGATTCATCTTGGAAGACGGAATACATACGCTAGCCATTGGACACTACAAAATCAGATCCATTCCTTAACATTGCAGAAAGAAATAATTTTAGAACGGAAAAAAAACACGACGCCATCTTGTATGCTAGGATTAAGTATAGGAATATATCAATGGCTCAGAACCGCCTTTTCCTAAAAAATTAAACCTGATAAGAATATTCTCGGCACCATCTCGGATAACATCGAACCCCCCAATATAATACGGTATCAATGTCCTAGAACCCTTAAGTATGGGAAGGGTATCAATGGCTCAGAATCCGCTTTTCCTAGTAGTAGTTACATGGTATCATAGTTTTTTCAAAAAATATTTTTATTTTTGTATTTTGAATTGAAAAAATTACAATATTTGATAATAGCTTCATGTTATTGGATTAAATTTCAAAAGCAAAAAAATTTGTGTTTATGCTCATTTTCACCATTTTTCTTCCTTTTATTAAGTGAAGATAAGCTTTCTGCAAATTTACTTCTAAAATGTCTGAGCCTCTTCCAGGTGTTCTGAAAGCATAACGAACTTTTTCAACAGTTAGCAATGTGTTCTGTTTATCTTCCTCATTTTTTTATAGGTGAATAAATTGCTGCTTCTTTCCAATAGATCTTTCTCAATGATTATTTACTACAATTAAAGAGTTGGCATCATTCTGAAACCTTTTAAAAACAGATTGAGTAAACCAATACTGGTGGGGAAGTAAAAGCCAATCTTTTATCCTTTGTTCTTCTAATCCAATTCAATCAAACATAAGATATGAAAATTCATCAACTAACAGAGCAATGGAAGAAGGATGTTCACTAATTTCGTTTCCCATTTTAAATTTATCTTTTACGTCTACTTTTGATTTGATTTTTTTAGCGATGTACCAAGCTGAAATCGTCATTTTAAAAGTTAGAATTGTTTTTGCAAAATTTGCTCGTCAAATTTATCAGTTGTAGTTTAGCCATAAATATAAATATTTTATATTGTATTTACTTATGTCAAGCTTGAAATTAGCTTCCTTTAATAATTTACCCCAAGATGTTCTACTTAAGTTATTAACTTCACTTAATAGTTCAGCCATCTACCAAAATTCTAAGTTAATAAGATCGAAGTAATATTTTATAAGGCTACAACGACAGACAAGGAAAAGGGGAGAAAGATTTTTCAATTACGCTGGTTATAGGAGCTTTAGCCTAATATATCCGCCTATATAAGGATATATTAGGCCTTTATAAGGATATATTAGTCGCTGAAGGCTAACAAGTAAAAGAGCGCTCTTACAATCGGCACTAACTTAGGCGCCCAGAAATGTTGTAAAACATGACCTGAAGGCCAAGTCTAAAGCTAAATCAAAAAGACACCTCATTACTGAAGAATTCAAGTCCAAAAGAGTTGAAAAAAGTAATTATTGGTTGACTTTTTAAAGTAAATATTGGTTGACTTTTTTAAGGATGGGATTTTTTGTCCATCCTTAAAAAAGTCAACACATAATTCTGTATCAAATAGCAGGAGTGAGATCTATATTAGTACCTCAAACCCAGAAAATGTTCCAGAGTCCATTATGCTTAAGTTCAAGACAAAATATCCTGATTCTGCGATGACGTTTTGAGTTCTGGCATTAAATGGCCTAAAGATGCTCCCCCCCCCACCACCACCACCACCATGATTTTTATTAATTGAGCGGTCAAAATTAATACAGATGTGTACATTAAAATCTTGGATGACCATATCCGGCCATATTCACCTCCGAAATCGTGTACCAACAGGAAGGGACTCCACCCCACACAACCAGAAAGACCCAGAAGTGGCTCAGAAAAACCATCCCCGCTTCTTAGGAAAAAAATTTGTGGCCACCAACCTCTCTAGATTTAAACACTCTGGACTACAGTATGAGTTGAGTCAAAACCTGTACATCTCCTCACAACAGTATTCAAGCTCAGAAAGTCTCATCAAGCAGTGAATGGAATGCCATGCTCAAGGAGTATGTTCATAAAGTACGAAAGAGGTTCAGGCCCAGAATTAAGTCTGTAATTAAGGCCACTTTCACACATTGAGTAACTTATTTGAAATTCTGTTGTGAATAAAGACTTCATGATGTAATTAGTGTGTACGAAGGTGTTAATGTTTGTAGGTGCTAATGTGTGTAGGTGTTAATGTTTATAGGTGCTAATGTATGTAGGTGTTAATGTATGTATTTGTTATTGCATTAAATGTGTGAAAATGACGCAATTGTAAAAGTGTATAAAAAGAGAGTGTATTTTGTAAAATGTATTGATTCGCAGTCAGATGTAAAAAATATTATCAAGTTCAAAAAGTGACTCTTAAGTGTCTCAGGGAAAGTCTAAATAATTCCCCACAATTCATAAAAAAATGACATGAAATGAATTAATTTGCCAAAAATGTTTTCTGGTTAACTTCTTTTTACAACCTACCATTTTCAAAAATTAGTGCGGATTAATAAGACGCATACTATACTAATAATTTCTTTTTTTTTTTTTTACAGTTATCTTCTACTGGAAAAAAAAACACTAGTTGCAATTTTGTTTTTAGATAAAATATCATGACATTTACAACCCTTTACAAAATTCTGCAAAATCATGCAAACATTTAATAACATTCTTTGAGTTTGATTAGAACAATGACCAAATTGGGATTTTCTTAAATCAGGCTTGAATATTTTTTAAATACATAGAATCTGCATTTATCAAGAAAAATCCTAAATGGTTATATTTTTAATTTGATTTATATAAACTGATGCAGCTTCCTACAGAACTGGTTGACCACCAATTCTGACTTTCATAACTTTACTTTTTATGTAGATTTTAAAGTTTCAGCAATAAATATGATAGATAGGCGTTTGATATTACTATTTTTATGTTATGTATTCTTTAATTATAACAATTCTAATAACAAAAACTGATAAAACAACTTTAACACAAAAAAACTCGATTTTGTCTCACTGTGCAAAGGTAGCGTTTACTTCCGTAAAGAAATGAATGAGGTAAAAATCAGGATTCAAAACTTCAAAAGTTTTAAACTCGACTATAAATGACAAATAAATAAAAAAGCACTCGAACTGTACCGAAGAGAACACGAGTTACAAAGAATCCGAACTATATCTTAAAATTTAGGTTCTTCTCTCATCATTAGCGTAGTGAAAGTTTTTACAAGTATTACCCGCTAGTGAAAAGCCTTTAACCACATATAAAACCTGCCAGTAGATCTATATTAGCTTAAAAAAAATATACGTCAGAAACAAAAAAACCATAAGAATAAAAATAGCTGTAATGCGGCTTAAGTATAAATAAATTGAAGTGGTGGCATGGTAACCGAAAAAATAGTATAAATGTATATTTAAGCCTCAAAATGTTGCTAAAATTTTTCGTGTAGCTGAAAAATAAAATAACAGATTTCTGTAGACAAAATCATTGAGAGTTTTAATTTGGCAAAGATAATTTACTTCAGTATGCTGGACTTTCATAACTTTAAAACTCCATTTTTTTTTTTCGAATGAAAAATTTAAAGCTACCAAGAAAACCAGCTTTAAGCTCATTTGCCTCATTTTTCTCATTAAGAAACATTTTTAAACGCAATTTAAAAATCAACTAATAAAGTAGTAGTAAGTGGAAATGCGAGTCAAACCAAGCGAGCCAAACCAAGCTGTATGATGAGGGATTTTACGGAAATAAAAACCGAATGCATTTGCTGATTAAACACTTTCAAAAAGGAAAAGAAACATTTTTTTAAAAACAAACATTTATCACGTAGTTACAATATAAAAAGTACGTGCTTGCAATATGAAAATCATGCGTTGTTTTTATGCTTCCGGTGTCAAGGTATTTTGGTGGTAATCTCTGCAAACCTGATCTGAGTGAAGCACTAAATCCGGTACCCATGTCTCTAAACAGTCAGCAATATACAATTTATTATCAGCTTTTTTCTTGATTAGTAAACTATGAAAATGTTGAATTGATGAGGAGGTTTGAGCTGTGATTACAGTTTTCGCGCCTGACAACAACTGATTGTAGTCATCTTCTGATATTTCAACAGTGTGGTCATGAGTATTAGCTGATGTGTGGGAAACACCTGTTGTAAACTTTCTTATATCCGCTTTGGGCGGCGGAGGTTCTGTTATAGAGTCTTCAATAGCGTTTAATTTTTTATACTCGGCACTTCCTTCTGCAAAAGCTGGCATTACTGGATACCGTTGCCGAATTACACCTGGTAATCCATCAATAGGTGGGAAAAGAATACGCACTCCTGACGAGAAAACAGCTCTATCACCTCGAGGTGTTTTCATCATAACTGCTCCTTTAGGAGTAGTATCTGCTGTTGAAGTGTCTTTGGTAGTATTAGAAAAAAATATACTGGGAGTTAGGAAGTATTGTGAAGAAGCTGCGTACAAATAAGGGTCGCCTTTAGTGCCTGATCCGTTTGACAGCACATCGCTGTATGAAATGTTATATGGATTCCAAGCACTTAGGGGAGTCAAATATACCACTTCCAATGGTATCGCATAAGTGACAGCTGCATTTTCCGTTACACCATCGTCCCGTGTGTATGAAACCTCAGGAATGTTAGATTGAGTGGTGTGTGCAACATAAAAGCGATCATTGAAACCATATTGTCGGGGGTATCTAACACCTTCTTTTGTCTTTTGGATAAAAGTACGATAGTAATATGCTGCATTAACTTCTTTGTCGGGGGTCTGTGGATTCGCTGATAACATGACATCTTCAGGACTATTAAATGGTTTTGGCCTAATGAATGATCCATAATTGTTTAACCCTGGTATTTCTTCCATAATTGAATCAAGGTACGTGTATGATAGAGGTCTTTCATCTCTCTCGTGGAATATATTTATACCTGTATTAACAAATTTACCGTTATTTATCAAAACAAGTTTATAAAAAACTCCGTTTAAACATACATATGCTTAAACACATCACCTTTTATACTTACAAGATTTCTTTTCTGTTCAACATTTGTAATGATTAACCTGTGTGGGACAAAAACGTTCGACGAAACGTTTCTTGAAGATCTTGGGACAACATTTAACAGGTAGTTTTAATAAAATAAAGTAATGTATAAAATACCTGTAATATCATATCGAGCTGCTCTTGATTGTGAGTATGCTTGATCATTCATACGCTGCCCAACTATTGCCGCTGTTTCTTTTACAAGCTTAAGCTTGTTTGTGCCTAGATCTTTGCTGATTGGATGGCACAGAATTCTGTAATTCCATTGTGCCAAAACAGTTTGGTTATCCTTTGTAACTCGAATAATTTTAGTTGGAAGATGTGAGAGGTTTTCAAGAAGACTTTTTGTTCCAGTGTAAGATGTATAACGAGTCTAGAGGGGAATCGAGTGTAAAAAATACCTTTTTTAGTAATATCAGTTTCATACTAATGTCAAATTTCATATCGATATTGATATGAAATCTTCATTATAATTCAGTTATTCAATTTAGAAATTTAAATATCAAAATAACGATACTTGCTATCAGACAATTAATCTATATTTTACTAATTGTTAACAAATTGATTAATCAAAAATATGTTCATTATGTTCAATGACTAACAGTTAATTTACTCATTTTTTATACAAATTTTGTAAGTTAAGATTTCATTTCATTAGAACATCACTGAAGTTTTGACAAAAATTTTTAGTGAAATTATTTTGCCAAATAAATATTCTACTTTTTTAAGATTATGGGGATAAACCAAAATATAGCTACGCGTACAAAAATATTTACATTTATTTCTTTTTTGTTGAATTACTACTGGATTAACTTTTATATCATTGTTTTTATCAAAATTTTCATGTTAAAAAAGATAAATATGACCGCTACAAGAAAAATTGGTACGTAAACTTGACGCTTACTTAAAAGACACACACAAAAAAAAAAAAACTGTTATAAAATTATCACCTTTTATAACAAAAAAAAGTCTTTAAAAACCTTTTCTTGAAGATCCTGCCAGCTCTCAGCATCAATATGATGTCGATCGCTGTTAAATGGTTCATCAATCTTTCCACCACTGGATGTTGTCCAACCTCCTTCCAAATAAACCAATATAGGTTTAAAATAAGCAGGATAATTTCTTATCGAAGCGTCTTGAAGTTGAAACGCTCTAAACCATTCTCTCATTTCTATTACTTGCCCTATAACATCGCAATCTTCACCAGGTGAGACTTTGCAGTATGATGTGCCAGCAGCAATAACCTCAGGAGGAATATTTGGAAAAGGAATTGGTTCAGTTGCTTTATACGCATTACTGTTAGTGGCTGCTCTATAAAGTGTATAATCGTTGTGTCTAGTTCGAAACTCAATTCCATTTAGTACTGCAATGAACTCTCCCATCCCTACTGTTCTTACATGGTTATCATGGTTATGTATTGCAGCAATGGAGTCACCAACATAAGTCGGTGTGTAGTAGTTTTTTTCTCCAACTAAAAGTTTAGATTGTATTTAAAAAAAAGAAGGAAAAAAAAGAAAAAAAACTACGAAAAACTTTTAAAGAAATTATACAGAAAATTAATCTAAAATGTAAAATATATAAAATTTATTACGCTGAAAATCAATTTAGTGTTTTTTTATTGAAAATTTCTATTTGACATTAAAGTAAAGAAAATTTTAAAAATGCCATTTTTTTTCAATCCTTATTTTTCACCTCTGTTGAAAAAAAAAATCTAATCTTAGAAATCGAAATATGTATTTTTTTTTGGTCACTTTATATTGTTAAAATTAAATATGAAACTCAGTCGATGATAGTTGAATAATATTCCGGACATTTTATGTCATGTTATGATAATAATTCAAAGTTGAAAAAAATTTGATAGTTCTTTGCTTTCTACAAACCTTCAGTCGTTCGCATTTGTTTCAGCCCAGATTGTCCGTCTGACCTATGTTTCTCTTCTTCGTGAAATTGGTCAGCTTGCAACTGCTTTATAATGTTCAAAAAATCTGTTTGCAAACTGTCTACCTTTGCATCAGCTACACGCTTGTCTTCAGGTGACGTATAAAATTTAGCTAAGCTTGCAGATATATTCGTTTGAGTTTCAGCATAGTATGGATAGAGTTTGAGAGTGTTATTTTGTGTTCGAGACATCCAATCATAAAACCATTTCCTCTTATCTCTGTATAACGCTTTTTCGCTCTCTACCGAGGATATCAAGCTGTAATAACTTTTATTGTACTCAGTGTTTATTCTTTCCTCAATATACCTATTCATAACAAAAAATTGAGTTGAAAAGATAAATTATAGCTTTTTTTTTAAGTTTTTGTTTTAAACAACAAATAATAGTAATAATAATAATAATAATAATAATAATAATAATAATAATAATAATAATAATAATAATAATAATAATAATAATAATAATAATAACAATAATGATGATAATAATGATAAAAATAATAATAATAATGATAATAACTCTTTGAAATAGTAAAACCAATATCAAAAATTTGTTCGAAAATTTATATGGGTTTTGAAAATTTTTTGTTCGCTTCTGAAAAAATTTTCACTTTTTTATCGAAACAGAAATTGTTAATTTGATAATACTGACATACTTAAGCAGAACTGGGACTCCAGCATTGAACTGCGAATCAGCATCTTTTTGAAAAGCATTCAAAAGGTCATTCATTTGCGTATTACTAAAACTGCTATCTTCATCTTTTTTTTTCTCTAAGTCATTAACGAAGTTTCTTCTTCTGTCATTTTGACTTTGTGAGGTTGTTAATTGCTGTGTCAAATCTCTTAATTGGGAGTTAATAGTTTGGATTGTATCACTGATTTTTTTCAAATCATCATTATAATCAGCAATAACAACAGCGATTACTATGGATACCACCACTACCAGGTTCACACATGGTTTCATGATAAAGTGAAACAGTATCACCTATAAAAAAAAATTCAAAAAGGACACAAAAATTAGATTTGGAGAATAGTTGAGAAAAGAATCACAAAAACAAAAGTAAGCAGTTATCACGGAAATATTTAGTAACGTAAAAAACCTATTTCCAGAAAGTTTTCAAGGAATCCACATTTAATCAAAACGTGTGGCTTGATTGCATACTTAATGTAGCGTAAAATAATTTCATCACTATTTTGTTAAATTGCTTTTGCACTTTTAAGTAAAAAATGAAAATTACTTAACAGTGAATAAGGCGTTCACCAGAATAAGAAACTATTTTCTTATCTTTATTTTTCTATTATTTTTTATTTCTTGAGAATATGAAATAAAAATTTCTTCCATAAACATAAATTTGAGGGAGGTTGGGGGAGGGGATGAATTCTGTTTTGATTTATTTTTTTTTCAATTTTAAAATTGTTGTTTTACTGTGGTTTTCTTTTTAACTATAAAATTCCAGAAAACTCTCACGTTAAAAAAGTATACTTATTCCTTTTCCTGTAATTGACAGTTTAAAAAGGAAATACATGCAAATTTTTATATAATGTTATTTACGCCCACGGTGAATTTTTTTGCATTGAAACAATTAATTTGGTGCAATTCTCCCTTCTTAAAAATCAAAGCAGAACAACCCTTAAGTTATCGAAATAAAGAAGTGTGTGGTTTGTGACACACCTAAAGCTAAAAAAAACATAACCAAGTAGTGGCTTAGGGAAAAGTTTAAGGGGCTTGTGATTTACTAATACTTAAGATTGATTACAACGCAGTTTTGTTTATCTTTTTTTAAATTTATGCATGTTTTTTCGAGTTGACTAAAAGTTAGCACTGAGAAAAGGAATACAAATCAAGAATGAGAAAAATCAGCATTTAACACAACAAATTTTAGGAGCCCTGTAAAAACTAATAAAAGTTTAACAATTAGAGTCAAAAGTAACTATCAGAATTAATAAGAGAAGGAAGATTTTTCTCCGACAATCATCTAAATCATCTTAATTTCCAACAATCATAAAAGAAATCCAAAAACACACGGATCGAGTTTTTGTTTTTTTTTTATCATTTATTTTTGTCTTTCATTCTATGGAAGATATAGAAGTAGCTTATTTTGTTCATTTTGTTTCTGTATCTGCCATAAAAGAGGTTCAAGGATTCTGACGCAAAAATATGAATTTATTCCTTATAGATCAACCAACCCAATTTTTAAAAGCAATAACTTTAAAATTTACCTTTGTAAATTTACACCATCTGATACTTTGAACATTGTAGTTCTAGAGTACTATAGATTTTTAAACTGAAAATTGTATTTTATACCCAAATGGATTTCTAGAACAAATAGGTATCCAATTATTTTGTGTATATTCTCACAACCAAAATAAACATATCAAAACACCATGATATTTTCTGAAATTTGATGAAAATGAACTATGATATTTGATAAAAATGTTGCTTTCGTTTGGAGACTATTGAAAATCAAGAAAGGGGTTTCTTGTTTACAAAATATCAGCATTTTATTTCAACAGATATGTTGCCTCACTTCACACTATACCTGTAATTAAATATTCCCCCTGGGGTTTGTTTGACGCGTTACTGTGATTTTGACGAAAGAAATTTTTAAAATACAAGTGTTAATGTTAGGTAGCAACCCGAAAAACTATTTCTAATCGTGAAAAAAGTATTTATGATAAATGCACGCAAATAATGTTTGAGACAAGTATGATAAGAGCATTAGTAGTTTTTTTGTCAGATTTTTATCAGATTATTGAAAACGCATTCCCAGACAGGAATACGATATCAAAAGAGACTTAACAATGTCTAAAAATTTTATTTGAATAATAATAATAATGCTATCAAATACCGAGTTTCATTTTAACAGAAGATCTTAGTTCAGAAAATAGAAAGGACTTTAATATTCCGCATTATCACTGGTACATATATTTTTTTCAGTGCTGCTCCGATGATAAAATTTTCTTGTTAGATTTATCAGAGACAATCGAAAAATTGATTAAACTCTTCATTTGAAAAATAAAAACAAATGTAAAGGTTAACTAAGATAACTTTAAAAAATACAACGACAGTATGAAGCATTAAGAAGAAGAAACTTAAAGTATTAAATATCTAATAAAATTGGCATAATAATAACTAATCTGATGCCATAAAATTTGATACAAAAAGTTATGTTTTTTTTAAACAAAAAGAATAGATTATTAATTTGGATAATTTAACAGAATTTTAAGAACCAACTCGTTTCACGTTTTTTTTTTAAAAGAAACATCGATTCATCCATCTCTCTTTTTATGTACTAGAGCTTAATCAGTAAAACTTTTACATGGTCAAAAGAATGTGAAGCACATGGATCAAATATTACTTGTTCATTCTAGTACTAAGACCAAGGACCCCTCATATTTCCCAGTCGTATATGAACCTTTTCCACAATCTTCGCCTCTGCAGTCTTCGTTTTTAAACCATCTACTCTTAACTTTCCTTAATATCCTTTGAAAGACTGCCAAACAACACATAATTTACAGCTATGAAGCAGGATCGTCAACTTTAATGCCTTATTATATTTTTTGAATGTTGCATTGGTTTCTTCAAAACCACTCTTTGAGTGGTTTTGAATAATCCATTTTCATAGCTAATGCAGAGTTCACACTGTTACAATTGAAACTTCACTTATACTCACTGAATATTTTATTTGTTAAGCCAACCAGATTTGAACTATATCAGCACGATTGGTTTGAGTTTAATGCTACCGGAATTTATCACATTTATGAAGCATCACAAAGTGAAATCTGAATTAAATATTACAATAAATTAACTGAAATGCTCCCCCCAACCCACCTCCAGCTCCCCAATCAAAAAAATGAAAATGGAATCACATATCTTTCATACATAAAAGCAGATTTTACATATACTTTCAAAGTAAACTTGCATTGTCACATAATCTCAAAAACTTAATCAAAAAATAACTTATTATCTAATAATTCTTCTTAAAATTTAGCACCATTTTAACTAAAGCCTTAAAAACTTTTAACTTAAGCGTTTGAGTCGCAATTTAAAGCGTTTTGAGCCTGTTACTAACTTACGCATAAAAAGCGCGAACGAAAGAATAAAGAATTCTTCATATATACGAAAAAATTCTTCATATATACGAAATGTTAGACATGCAAGCTTTAATTTAAGAGGGTCTCCTAAGAAAACCTTTCTTGTGTTCTTTTTTTTAAAATAGGCTTTTGTAGTTTGTAGAAAACGTTTTTGCTCATGTATAAAATTAAAGGTCATCAATCTCACCATCATATATATACATACATATATATACACACACACACACACACACACACACACACACACACACACACACACACACACACACACACACACACACACACACACACACACACACACACACACACACACACACACACATATATATATATATAGCAATATCATATTATTTACTTATCTTAATGCCATCTATTTCATAATAAACCGAACACAGCAATAAACGTTTTCAAAATCATACATATTTGTATCTATGTAAACGCTGTTCTGTTCAAGCATGGAAGAACAACTTTTATATGTTATTTCAGTTTTATTTAGTATACTCTAAATTAAAGTTTAAAAAGAAAAAACATTCCATCCTCAACTTGTCACTAATTACGCGCGCAATCCTAAAAGCAAAAAAATTTTGATATTAATTTTTTACCTTTTGAATTGAATTTTTTATTATTGCTTCCTTTTTTACTGGTTTTATTCGATTTTTACTGTTTGACTGAGTTTGTTCGATTTTTTACATTATTATATTTTATCGAGATAAATAATAACTAGTGTCCTCCCTAACTTAGTTCAGGAAAAAAGTAAAAGCAAACTGACAGTTCTTGTTTAACATTAGTTTTGCCCACTGCGTAATTATGTAATTCGTCATCATTTACAATACAAACACTTTTTCTAAAGTAATATTTTTTCAATTAAACGAATTTACCTACAGCTGTATGCCACAACAAAGCTAAATCTTTTCTACACCACAAGCCAGATGGCTCAAAATTAATGTACAGTAATGTTGCAAACTGCTTTATACCAAAATAAATCTGCCGAACAATTGCTCAGAAATGCAATCAAAAGTATAATGCATCCGTGCTGTGTTTTAATCGTTTTACCATTGTTACCATACATCCTTCTTTTATAAAAAATTTTTTAATGCTTTGAATACTCAAACATTTTTAAAAAAAGTTATGCATTTTTTAGAAATTCTAATAATTATTGATGAACGTATCTACAAAGCAAAGTTTCAGCGAGATTTCAAATTGAAAAAAAGGTTAAAAAAATCAAATAAAGATGCTTAACTTGTTACAGATCACAAAAAAAGAAAAAAACAAAACAAAATATCTTTCAAATGACATTAAGCAACGAAGGACACTCTTTCGTAAAAGTACAAAGTTTTTTATGGAGAAATTTTAAAATAAACTTGTAAGCTGGAGATTTACTTTCAATTTTACTAATTTTAGACTGTCTAGAAGATTTGTTAAATCTTATTTTGATTCAAGTACATTCTTTTAAATCTTATTTTGATTCAAGATTCTTTTAAACAATTGATATCGAAATCTTTTATTTTTCTCGCTGCACGCAAGTTTTCAAAGTTACAACAGTGCGCATTTTTTTATCGCATAGGAAAAATTCTTGGCAGTGGATTGATCTTGTTAATATAATGAAAGATTGACATGTCAGAAGAAATGTCAGAAAAGTATTTCCCAATTTTTAACACAAGGATGCAGCAACACACGTTTCAATTATAAAACTTTTGATAAAAGGTTCATTAGACCCAGGATTAACTAAGTCATTCGGTTGCTTTTTAAAATACGATTGCTATTAAAAATTTTTTTTAAAGAAAACATAAAATATACAAAAAATTTATAAAAACATTTTATATTAAATATAAAAATATTTTATATCGAAAATAAACATAAAATTTCTCTCAATTCAAATAATTCTTTAAATAATTTAACTTTATTATTTAAAAATGCTAAAAGTTTTCAGTAATAAATCAAATATAAGATTAAAAAAACTCGACTTGATTAAAAAATAGATACGATTTACAAACACATAAAAAACCTAAAAAAGCATGCTAAGATAAATGCGTCTGTAATAGAAAAGGTTTAGAAAGCACCAACACTTTGATCATACCTGATTCAAATCACGCGTAAAGGTTTGGGAACTTGTATGAGTCAGTTTCTTGTAACCTTTTTAAAAAGTAATAGAAAGGTATCGACATTTAATTTACAAGTAGAGAACTATATTTGATTGTTACAATTTTCTTACAAACCTAAAGCGTTGAAATACGTGCTTCCACTTACATGACGCTGTAACAAAGGTTTTATTAGAACCTAGTTTTCTAAATCTCAAATATTTGTTTTGAAAAACTCACCAATTTTCACTGCTCCAGACTGTATCCTTCTTTTCAGCAATGTGAAACGTGTAAATAACACGAGATTGATCGGAAATGTTTTTCTCGCTTTTGTGGACAACTTGACCATGAATAATTATTGCAGAACCTTAAACAAAAAAATAGGTGGAGACAAATGCAAAAACTATCTTATCAATGAAAAGCTAAGGGATGAAGAGGTTTTTATACCATTAGATATACATTTACCTTTCTTTATTGGCGCAGCAACAAACTTCGAGTCATCGTATACATCTGGCGGTGCGGTAAAAATGTTTCCATCATTAGTTGCATTTCTAATCATCTTTCGTGTAATCGGCTCTATAAAATGTAAGCAAAAAAAATGAAGTAATAACCTTTAATGAAGAGGTATGTGCGAAAATTGCAATAACGCTATGCAAAGAAATAGTTGATATTCAGACTGAAACTGAAAGCAGTTACTATTACATACTATGTTGTGAACCAGGTATAAACCACAAACATGCGTTTTCAATAGTAGCATCTTCTAGAGCAATCCAAATTCCAATGACTTTAGGAGGGTTGTTAATGAGAAATGTTCCATCTTGGTGAGGAACAACTAATAAAACAAGTTATTTGTAAAAATTTTTAAGTAAAATGATAAATTTCATTAATATTATCTATAAATTAGATAGGTACTTACATAACTATCTAATTTTATATATATACATACACATGCACGCACGCACACACACAGAAACCTTTCAAAGCTTTGAAAATTTGTCTCACCTACTCCTCCAATGTGTGGTTGCTAAAAATATAGTAAGTTAAAAATGCACTTTCAATCAATAAGCAGAGATGCAGTAAAGAAAAAACCATTTTTTTGTATAAATTTAGCAACTATACCTTAAATATAACCATACTTTACCTTAAATATAACCATACTTTACCTTAAATATAACCATACTTTACCTTAAATATAACCATACTTTACCTTAAATATAACCATACTTTGAACAACAACTGGCTCGTAAAAATCCAAAGCTTGCACTACCTTCTAAAATAACAAATCAAAAAGTAAATTTTTAACAATAAATCTTTTTTTTACTGTTTCGTATAAAACTAAAGGCTCTTTTAATTTAGAAAACATTTTAATTCCAGTATTTTCTTGATTAAAAATTGTTTTAGCCATACAAACCTGTAATAGAGGATGGAACGTGAACTTTTTGTAAATTTCATCCACATGATGCAAACCTTAAAGGGTCCCAATTTATATTAAAAAATATAACTCAAATCTAAACAATTAGCCTACACAAATTCTAATACAAAACATAAATGCTTGTTGTGTAAAATAAAGCTACAGTAGAAACTCTACCAATAGAAAATATAATTTGTAAATTAGCAAACAACAACAACAAAACAAATCATCAGCTTGTATTTTTACAGAATTAAACCCTCACATCTGTGAAGTTCCAATTCTATATTTACATTTTAACATAAGAAAATAAAGAAAACTTTTTTTTTAAAGCATAAGAGCATAATTGTAATGGTAGGTTTCTTTTAAAATATAAACAACATAATTTTATTATATGCAATAAATTTGTACAGGTCAGACACCCATCAACTTATTGCATCCTGTAAATTTAAATGTAACAGAAGAAAATTTAATAAATTAATTAATTATTTAATGAATTAATCAATTAATTACCATGACCAATTTTATTGACAGCTAAATGTTTGTCTTTTTTCAATGAACCTGAAAATACAAAAAAAAAACAAAAAAACATCAGAACTTGATTATACACTTTGAGTAGATGAACTTCTAACTTACAAATTCAGAGTACAACCAGATATTTACAACATGATATTTGACACAAAAATAATAGTTTAATAAATTTCAAAATCAAATCAGTTTGATAGTACAAAATTCAAATTAATTTTCATAATCTACAAACAGTGAAACAAAAATGAAGAGTTTTTAAAAATTTTTGCTTTATCTAATGTAGATTCATTTGATAGACCAACATACTTTGGTTTGAGATACAATTTAAGTTTAAAAACGGTATGGCCTATGAGAAAATCTGACGAGAAATATTTCTATCTAGTGAAAAAACAGTTGGATTTATTGCAAACAGAGAAAAAACAAGTAGAGCTACAAATTTAGCTGATCCTTAAGCTAAGCACTAATGAATAAATACAAAGTAAAAAAAGATCCTTAAGCTAAGCACTAAAGAATAAATAAAGATATGCACTAATGAACAATAAGCACTAATAAATAATAAGCATACTATTTTGTAAAATCAGGACCTTAGTTTTGAACAAGGTTCTAAACTTGTGGAAAAATTGAAAGGTCAATTTTGGTTTATTAAGATAAGGATATCTGATTCTTTTAACTAAAATATAGTTATAAATAGTCTTTTTTAAAGATAGAATTGTTTCATCTAAGTGACCTTCTCTACTATTCTTTTAATCTTTTGCATTTCTGGTTTTCCAGTTTTGTTTTCTTTGGTTCTCTGCCTCATAATCAATAAATAGATGAGCTGTTTTATGAAGATCTTGAGGAAAGATGCTTTTTTTTTTAAACTGATTTGTACTTCAAATTATTGCTTTTCCTTTTCTTTTATTTGTTCAAATAGTCAGCCCACACATGAATATTTGTAATTTTTCTAATACATAAGGGATACATCATGGTGAACTTAAGAATGTATCTAAAATTTACAAATATGTATACAAAAATCAGTAATGAACTTCATGTCAATTAACAGTTGCCAATTTTTGAACTGCCTGTTCAAACATTGGCAACAATGAACTGTTAATTGACATGAAGTTCATTACTAAAATGAGCATTATTGTTTTTCATTTCTGATACTTTACACATTTTTATGAAGTTGTGGAATACTACCCCTGTTCTTCAGAGACCTCTACACTCCAAAAGTTAATACTTAAAAATTATTTCTGAAAACTAGCTCCTACTTCAATTTTTATTACAAGTAAACTAAGATGAACTATAAATGTGAAAATCCTAAGGAGTCCTAAGTCATAAGCAGAGTCCATGAATCAGGAAAACCAAACCAACAGCCTAAAAAGACTTTTCCTTAATCAACAATACCCAAAATGTTAAAGTTAAAACAACCATCTAGTTTTTTATTATTGGTGAATTTTGTTTTGTGATGTATTCTGTAAAAATTTCTTTTAGCTAAATAATTTCAATATTTTTTTGAATTTAAACTTTAAAAATGAGATCTTAAAATCTTAATTGATAACCAGCCTTTTTCAGCTTTTAAATTTTCAAATGCTATAATATATACTTGTATCATTAAATTAGAAAAAATTATATTTTCTCAGGTCAATTACTTTGCTTTGGAAAAAAATCTCACCACTTTCATCAAAAACTCCTTCTTCAAAGAAACATCGAACTTTATCTTGACTAGTCATAAAATATTCATCATTTTTCTAAGATAAAAATGGAAAATGTCTATTTCAAATAATAAATAACAAAAAATCAGAACTTCAATCTGATCAAATGCAACCTACTGTTACTCCCTAAAACCTGTAAAATACTCCAACCAAATTTGATCTGATCTGATTAGATATCTTTTTAATCTAACCTATCATGACCTTTGTGTCACCCCTTTGAAACCTGCCCTGTTTATACTTGTCTGGGGATTTTGCTTGCTAACCTGGTTTTCTGTTGAAAAAATAGTGCGAGGGTGAGTGGAAACATCAAGAGTTTCAATATAATGTTTTGATCTTTGATACAATAGATCACACTCATCTGGAGATAAAAAGTCTTCTAACACAGCATAACCAGTGGTGTTAAACTAAAGAGAGAAAATAGAAATATTAAATAAAATCATTAAAATAGAAAAAAAATATTTAAGTAATATGTTAAACAAAGTACCTTGTCAACAATTGTGTCTATGACTGTATCAATATTAGCCATGAGTTATTCCAAAAGGAAACAATCAATTTACTACTTGAGCTATAAACTGAAAAATAAAAATGTAAAAGTAAACATTTAACAATGACATTTGAATCTGTTTACACAATATCTTATATTAACAGTTAAAAAACAAAAATGTTTATATTGATTTTTTAATTTCCTTTTTTCTTCTTCAAAGCTTTACAAATTTTTCAAAAATTGAGCTTAGGAAGCCCTTATTTAAAAATACACAAGAAAATGTAATATACAAAAAAAGATGCATATTTCATAAAGTAAGAGCTAAAGTTATCAAATGTACTCACAAGAAGTTTCAACTACGATAGTTAAAAAACTGAGTTAATTAGAATCTTTAAGTAAAGTTTTAAAGGATTTTATGTCATCCTAAGAATAATGTGACAACGTGAACATATATCAACATGTTGTAGAAAGAGAGAAATGCAGATGTACTGTTAAAGTGCCAATGAAAGAGTGGGATGCATTTGTTGGGTAAAAGCAACTTAAATAGACCAATACAGCAGCTAATTAGTTAACTCCATTTGAATGAGCTTCTGTTTAAACATGTATTCGAGTTGATTGAAAAACTTCTAGTCCTATATCAAAAACTTCTGGTCCTAAATCAAATGAAAATTGGTAAGATGAAAATACCAATTTATAAAATACCAGATGACTCGTGGGGGCGGGCGTACCATCCTGCTGGAAAACATACGGCCTTTCAGGCTACACAATTTCCATCCATGGGTTCACTACACACGCAAAGAAACTTCTTTTGTGACATTTTACCCTCCGTTAAAGAAATGTGGTAGGATGATATTACCCTCACTAGACACAATACTTAGCACGTGAACAGTCGCCGAAAATTTCGTTCTGGGGACATCTTCAGGGTCGTGAGCAAGTCATTCCTTTGATTGGTTTTTGGATTGGCTGTAAAAATAAATACGGTAGAAAAAAACCTAAGCCTAACACAAACTTGCTTTGTCCTAGCGGCTTCGGAAAGTATGTCTCATTTTGATTGTATACGACTTGTAGAAGAGGTCCTACTCGCAGTGGCGTATCTAGGGTAGGGCAGGCAGGGCACGTGCCATGGGCGCCAACCTGAAAGGAGCGCAAAAGAGGCTTGGTTGCGATACAATAAGCGAGAATTATATAAAATAAATTAAGAATGCTGCTTACTAGCCATAAGGAAAAAATATCAAGTCCCGAGCAACTACTTATGTTTATAGTTGAATATGGAGACGAAAACGTTTTTTCTAATATGCGTATAGAACTGCAAATGTTGCTAACAATAGCTGTGTCTGTAGCTAGTTGTGAAAGATCATTCAGTAAACTTAAACTGATTAACTCTTACTTGAGAGCGCCGATGGGCCAAAGCCGTCGCTTTACTAAGCATAGAGTGAGAAATTACCGAAGAAATTAATTTTGACAATATTATTAAGAAATTTGCAGCAATTAAAGCTAGAAAAATAAATTTGTAATATATGTTACATAAACAAATTGTTTATTTATAATAAATAATAAAGTTTTATTAAAAGCTTGTGTCATCATTTATTAAAAAATTGTAATTAAGCAATTATGTGGGGGAGGAGGGGCGCGAGATTGGTGTTTGCCCCAGGCGCTATTTACCCTAGGTACGCCACTGCCTACTCGATAATTCAATACATAGCTTTTTCACTAACTCCGACAATCGACAAAAGTTTTCGACTGCTCTAGATCCTCAAAAAAAAGGTTTTGAGGTTCAAGTCAGTTTTCCTCGCTGGTGTTTCAGAACCCTCGTTAAACTCCTCTGACTTATTGTACACTTCACGATCTTTATGCGATTTTTAGCGCCTCACCCTATAAATTTATTTTGTGTTGTTTTTTAGAAAATAAGAAATAAGCAAACTATCCTCAGAGAGGAGAGCAAGATCTGTGTTTGACTTAGGCGCCTCTGAATCTACTTATGTAATATAGGTTTTAAAGTAGATATTTGATAGGTCAAATATCTACTTTAAAACCTATATTACATAAGTAGGTCATATTTTCAAAAACAAAGGATGAAGATTTAGAGCTGTTGTTAAATGACCTTAAAATCTATTTTAATAAAATTTTTTTCTTTACTACTATGAAACAGTGATGGAGCCTGGGAACTTCGGTGGGAGGTGATATAACCAAAATTTAGCCCCACCCCCACCCCCACCCCCACCCCCAAATTCCTGGATAAGCGCGTGATATATATATATATATATATATATATATATATATATATATATATATATATATATATATATATATATATATATAGTAAACGTTTCAAAAAATAGTTAAAAGTAAGGCAGTTATTTCGATTAGATGCAACGTTTTCACCGTACGAAAACTAATGATTTCTTTTGTTTTCAGATTGATTTTTTTCAGTAAAACAATTTTAGAAAATAACTTTTTATGAATAATTAACTAGGTACATAAATTTGACTTGAACAGCAAAAGCGTTGCAAGACGTTTTTAAACAATGTTTTATAGCACATAATCTGGTGGGGGAGGGGGAGGGATGCATACCCCATTCCAATGGATCCGTAATTGCTATCAAAAGAAAGACTCTTGCAAGAAAAATAAGCCCTAGTTTTTTTTATTAATTTGCTTTATTAGGCTTTAAAAAGTATTAAAAACGTTATTGGTACTAAATTTAAAAAAGAGAAAACCCCTCTAATAATATTATTCAGGTATAAATTCCGTTATACAGTTACAAAGATTGCTTAAAATCGCAAACAGTTATTATTTGTTAATGGAAATTAAAATTTTCTTTAAATATATTTTTGATAATCAAACCTAATATCTTTTTATTTTTCAAAATGGTTTAGAGATACAAAAAGAAAACGGATGGAGGAAAGACTTTTAATATAAATTATCAGAAAATTGTATATACCAACAATTCTGTCATGGAATGGAGATAAAATCGTTTTTCTGGAGAACATATATCATCTCGCAAAGCACACGAGTCCTTATATTTGATCACCACACGTATTAGGCTCCTTCTTATCAAGTTGCCCAAAAAATAACAATGTCATACTCCTACGCCCACCATCTAACACATATTTTTTTAACCTCTAGATATGCCATTTAATCCTGCCTGTGAAAAACAAATGGTAAAACCTGATTTTAAAGTATGTAAGAACAGACAATAGACCAGTATCAATGAGGCGTTTACCTGACCTGTATCTTACCCTCTTTGAGGGTAACTTTACTGTGGAGCAAGCGAAAAAGTGATTTCAGAAGAACTGAGATTTTGTCATGAACAAGAATGCCATCGACACACGTTTGTTTAGGCAGAGTTTTTAAGCTTAAACAGCATCTGTATGAGTACCCACATTTCTCATTACTCCTCTAATAACAAACTTCTTAAATTGATCTCCCACGCTCAAAACTTTGGTTTCGCCATAAGAAAAGTTTAACATAAGACTCATGTATGAACTGATTGCATTTGTAAAAAAAATTATGCCAGGTAGTGACACTCATTATGACAATGACACTGACTTATTATGTATGGAGATAGAGGTATTGATTGAGTGTCTTGTGACGTAATATTTGATACTATATCAAATGGAATTACAAAATAGGATGATATTGAAGTAATAGAGTGAATGTGGCAATTACTATTAAGCCACTGTGTGCTTTAGATGTTGGAGCTTATTGACCCGCAGGCGACGTTTTGTAGCATCTACGTTGAACTTAACACCATAACTCTTGCTCAAAATGCCATTTAATTTGGCAGCGGGGATCTTACCTGTCTTGATATTCCGTTGTTTTCTTAAGCCTGCCTGAACGATGCTTATTCTCAACTGTCCTACGTTCTCTATACCTCTTAACTAGTACGGTAATTGTTGATTACGCCACATTATAAAGCTCAGAAAATTGCTTGTAAGGAATCTTCTCTACAGCACATTACTAAATTTTTCTTCACTGGTGACAATACTATTTTAAAAATTCAATTTTAGGTTAAAAATTGTCTTCAGTAAATTATTTTTACCCTTTCATGCACCAATTATTTTTCCATAACTAACATAACCCATAAAAAAATCATCTACAAAACAGTGGTACTATGAAATGTTAAAGTAGACTTTTTCTACAGCCTTTTTCAACTCTCATTTTTAAAATAATATTGTTTTCAATCGGTTAGAATGCACCATTTGAATTGGGAAAGCTTAGTTTAATTTGTTGTTATAAAACAACCCAGCGCATGAAAGGGTTAATATAAATATATTTTTCTTAATAAGATTTTGCACAATTATGTTTTCAATAAAATTTGAGTTTCTTTTGACAGCTACAGATTTTTATTTTTCAAATTAATTAACTGAGAAGTCAGAAAAACAATCGTTAAATAGAAGAAAAATCGTTAAGAATTTCATTAATTTTCAATGAAAGGGCAAAAAGTTATGACAAAAAAACTCGAAAGATTTTGTTGTTTATTAACTCCTGCACGTCGCTGTATAAACAAACAGAAAATCATATTTATATTAAAAATCAAATGTCTTCAAATAAAAAATTGGAGTTTAACTATTGCATCCTAATACTTCCTAATACTAATAATATCCTAATACTAATTGTTCTAAACTTTACGTTTGAGAATATTTTCAAGAGCTAAAATGTTTTTTTTTTGGATTTAGAACCTAAGATCTCTTTTCATAAAGATTTAATAAAAAGGCGGTTTAACTTAAGACCATTTTTGGCAATACTTTAAAAAGAAATGAAAATGAATAAAAAAAACTTAAACTTAAAATATCAGGTAAATAAAATAAACAAAAAATTACACATGCTTACTAAGTAAAAATAGTTTTAGCTCATAAAAATAACTTAAAAATGTGAATAATTTTATGTAAAAAAAACAACAAAAAAACACAAAAAAAAACTATATGGCAAACATTTCTTTCCACCTCGGAAAATCATCAAACTTGACCCCCTGACCACCGCACACAATTACAACTATGCTTTCAAGGCGAGGAATTGTTCCCTCTTCATACAACTTTTTAAGTGTATCATTATAGATTGCTGTTAAACATGCCCCACAAGCAGGCTCAACTAACATTTTATGATCATCTGCAAACTGCAAACATGCCATGACAGCACTTTTATCACTGACAACCTGAGATATAATTTTATGCCTAGAGCACCATTCTAATGCGCTTGGTAAAACAGCAAGGGAACCCAAGCTCTTTGCGATACTTTTAATCTCCGGTAACTTGATAGGGTAGCCAGATTTGACTGCTTTGTTAAAACAATCTGCCCCAAACGTTTCAAATGCAAGTACAGGAACATTTGACCATCCTACTGCATGCAGTCCTTCTAAAACACCACACAAAAGGCCTCCACCACCTACACTAAGTAAGACTGCACTAGGAGGCATTGGTAACTTGAGTTTTAGTTCATGTATCATTGTGGAATGACCATACCAAATCTCTGGATGATCAAATGGATGTACTAAGGAAGCTCCTTCATGCTCACTTACAAATCTTTGGGCGTGATGATGAGCCTCATCCCATACAGAACCTTTGACATAAACCTTGGCATGCTCTTTTTCAAGTTTTTGTAAAACATGATTTGCTGTTGTTTCAGGTACAAAAACAGTCACTGGTATTGCGAGTTTACGACCAACATATGCCACAGCTAGTCCTGCATTTCCACCAGAGGATGAAACAAAGTGACAACAACCCCTTTCAATTAATTTTTGGCAATGATAACCAATACCTCTTAACTTAAATGAACCACTTGGCTGTATATTTTCTAGTTTCAAATATATTTTGTAGGGTTGTTCAGTGACCACGGTCTCTATTAATGGTGTTTCTATATGCAAAGTACTTTTCATGCTTTTTAATCTTTAAAAATAAACAAAAAAAAACTTGCTTATAATAAATTCAAACACTATTTTAAAACTTATATTTTATATACTAGTTAACAACACACTGTAGAAAAATTCCTAGAAAAACTTCTTATATGAAAAATATATTCTTAAAAATTTTTTTACATTAGCTATATGAATTTGCTTTGTGTTTTGGTAGAAATAAAAAGTTATCAGGAACAGGGCCAAGAAGCATTTCACTAAAAAAAAAACAAATTAAGTAAAAAGCACTAATTTATTTAATTAGAAATATAATTAGAAAATATCAATCGAAAAGCTTTCAAATTTGTAACCAAAACATAATAGAGTTTATATGTTCTCTATGCACATTTTTTTTCTCAGTGAACCTTAAGTTATTTTTTACCAGGGGTTTAGGCATGTTTTAAGCCCCTGGTTGTAACTAACCATTTATCGTGGCTGTAATACAATTATCAGTATTAGAAGTAGTAATTGTACCTCCTCACCTCTAATATTACTAATTGTATTCTCTTTTAATACAGATAAAACTTTTTACATAAGTAAAACTTTTATATAACTTATCGCTCACCTCTAAGCTCTAAAAGAAAACAATACTTGGATGTTAAGGAAATCTTAATTTCCTGTATTTCATGAAAATAGTTTATAAAGACATTTTGTGAAGTTTAGAGATATTGTTCTCAAAGAGTATTTTGCTATGATTATCAAATTGAACACAATTATTTTTGTATCAAATACCTTATTTTAACCCAGTCACAAGACTTATGACTAGCGAAGAGTGTTTCCAAATCGTTCCTTCCAAAGTAAGATGGAGGACGTTCGTTAATCTTTTGTGGCACAACCTCAAGCAAGCCAACAGGTATGTATCTGAATAACATAAAAATATTTCTATATGGTTGATGGAAGGAGAGTACAAATTTGTATTTTGAAAAAAATATTTATGCTATGGAGCCAGTAATATCTAATTAAAATCTAATTTTAATAATAAACAGACCTATATAAAAATGACAACCACTCCAACAAGAACCTTCTAGTATTCTCAACACCTATTGTATCAGAACCCCAATGTTCAAGACCATAATTGGAGAAACTCTTTAACAGTTCAAAGCGTTCTTGTGATGAAATATCCCAATGTCTTGATTAAACATAGTAATTTAAAAACCAAAGGAAACATAACCATGCAACAAAAAGTTTAAAAAAATTTTATTTCCAATTTTTAACTTGCATAAACTTTGTTAACTTGTGCAAACCTTTGTTCTTTTATTTCTGTAAAAATCCATGGTTTAATAAGAGCTCCTCTAAAAATTAAAAAAAAAAAAATCTAAAGCCTGACCTAAAAAAATTACATTTCCTAAAAACCTAAAAACATTACTCTTTTTTTTTTTTGTTTAAAAAGTACCTTGCAATCATAAGACCGCTAACTCCAAATTCCTCTTGCCTTAAATTGGCATCTTCATATGAAAGAACATCACCATTTCCTAGAATAATCTTTTTCTTTAATAAAGCAAACCTTTTTTATTCCAAGTGGATTTTCAAACTGTGTATTATCATGCAAATAAAAGATAATAATTTAAAGAATTGTAAGTGTAAGACTTCCAGAACTTTAAATTTAGGAAATAGATGAGAACAAAAACCTAATAGAACAAGAACCCTTTACATAAATTATCTATTCAAAGAATTTGAATTCATAATTTAGAATTTCAAAAAACAAATCTTTAAAATGGATGTTTTTAGAAAAAAAAGGAAATCTGTAATATCAACTTTTAGTAGGTATTTAAAACTTGAAATAAAGTTTTGTAATTTTAAATATAGAAAAAAAAAAAACGAGTAAAAAATTTGGTAATAACAAACCAAACAAAGGAACTGGATAAGAAAGTTTTGCACATTCATTTATATAATCCCAATCAGCTGCTTTTGTATAACGTTGCTCTCGAGATCTACCATGTAACTTAAAATGCAAAGAATTTATGTTTTTGACCAGGTAACCAATGTTGAATTATAATATTCCTTAACTTTATTTATCAATCTTAAAGTTTTACTGAGTAAATGAAAGTCAATAAAAAAAAAAAAAAACACAGATAATAATTAATAACTAATTGTAATTTAATTAAGTGAACAAATAGTAATTGATTAAAATAGAAAAAAAATTATATTAACAGTATACTGTTATAAGATCAACACCCCATTCTTTGATAAGTGGAATAATTTTATGTGCAATAGGTTTGTTTTCATATATGCCTGTCCTCATTTTAATTGTGATAGGCACATCAGATACCTAAAAATATTTATATGATGGATCCTGATAAACACAAATGAAATCTCAAAAAATCAATTTTGCAAAGAAAAAGAGTTAAGTAATAAAAAGAGATAAACTGAATAATAAAATCAAAGTAAATTTGACTTTTGAATAAACTTTCATTGAAAAATTGTTTTAATTGATTTAACAAATTTATAAAGTGATTGAAAGTAAAGCAGTGCAAAACACAAAAGCATTTAAAAGAAATGAAAGTGTAAGTAAATGTTATTTAACTTACTCATTTAAATATTTTATCAAAGCACTTTTGCACCAATTTTTATTTCATAATTTTTATTGAAACACAAAAAATGTTTGCTTTTGTTGAATTATAAAAGCAACATTATAAGGTATATAAGAATTATAAGACATAAAAATGATAAGTGTAACAAGTGATGGAAGTAAACTCAGTGATACATCTCCAATTGCAGGTTCAAAAGATGATTCTGCAAGTCTCTCATCCTCAACAGATAAACCAATATTTTTTACCACTGTAATATCCAATTTAAAACTGGTGTAAAAACAAATCAAACATTCATATTTTCATTAGGAATGATCAAATTTAGTTAAGTGTTAAAACAACCACACCTGTACCATTCCTTTAACAACCTGCTCAAGCTTTTTCAATCTCCCCATTAATGCACTTCCTTCTCCCTAAAGTCAAAACAATCAAAATTTTATTTGAGATGTTAAACTGTCATCTTTAATTGATCTAATGATCAATCAAAAAATTACAGGTACAATACTAAAAAAGGTTTTCATTTTACTTTTTTAAAAACAAGATCAATTGGACAACCCATATTTATATCAATAAAATCAATGTGGCATTCTTTGTTAAGCATTTCAGCAGCTTTAGCCATTGAGTCAGGGTAACTACCACATAACTATAATGCAACAAACAATAAGTTTAATTAAAAAAGATATTATTACACAAAAAAAATGCAATTATGCATCAAAATTTAAAAGAACCTGGACTCCGAAGAAATCCTCTGAAGAATGCCTTTTAACAAGTGCCCATTCTGATTGATGTCCCTGTAAATTAAAACTATGCTACATTTAAAACCTTTACAGAGTTATAACCAGTTTTTTGATGCCATCTTGTTAAATAACTGATTGTAAATGACCTTGATTAAAGGCATTTTACATAGACTAAAAAGCAAAGAAATACTATAGAAACATAAATCTTTGAACAGTAGCAATTCAGAGCTATGACCCAAGTGCTAAGCTGATTCATCCATTGTTATTAAATAACAAAGCAATATTAGTAGTCATAAATTAGAAGTTTAACATAATACAGTTATGATTATTTTTAGGTTTTTAGGATCTTTTTTAAAAAAAATTATAACAAGAAATAGAACAAATAAATAACAAACTATTTCTAATTTCCTTACTTGCAACAAGTTTGTAGACATTGCCATTTCTCCACACGTTATGTCAGCACCAAGCCTTTTGCAAATTCGACGAAATGGCAAATTGCCAACCTTGAAAGAGAATTTAGAAATACAAAAACAATACAAAATAAAAAAACCAAGAACAAAATATGATCACAACACTAACATCAGAAGAAGAATTACATCAGAAGAAAAGCAAAATTACAGGTCTAAATGCCAATAAAATTTAAGTAAATTAATAATTTGAAAATATTCATAAAAACTTTTTTGATAAAATATGGAAGTATCACTTTCTATTTGCAAAATCATAACAACCAGATGAGTACAAAATTAAATATTTTTGATTTGCTTTTGAAATAAGTAACTTTTAAATAAATTATCTTTGCAAGAACAACAACTTACTGTTGTCAGTGGTGCTAAGTACAACTTGTGGCTGAAATCCACCTAATGTTCAATATAATACTGTTTCACTAATTTATAAAAAAAAACTAAAATAAGTTTAATTGTAAACGTTTTAAGAATTGTAAACTTGTATAAAAAAAATTTACACCTTTTTTTTCTCTCTGATATTTTCAGGAAAGTTTTCTATAGTAGATTCACTGCTCTCAGAAAAAGTTTTCAAAAATCTTTCTGTTTTTGGAAACTCATACTTCTTCTTTCTGATAGCCAACATGGACTCTCTACTTAAGGAGTTGTCATTACCTAGGTTCTCTAAATAACTTTTATATTTTTCTTCATCTATTATATTTTTATAATCTGCAGACAAATGTTCTTTACCATATCTGCATTCTAAACCATACTTACAATTTCCAGAAGTGCTATAATTTACACATCCATAACCTATATCTGGAGGTCGTTGATCAATATAACTTTTGATATCATGACTGTATTTACAACTTTTGTCAAACTTACATTTTTCACTTTTCAAAATGTTGGGACACACACGATCAGTATCTTTTATTTTAGGAACTGTCCGACCACGACATTTATTCTGACCCTTCCTTTTTTTATGTTGGGGTGGTTCAAGCATACTATCACAGACATCTCTTTGATTTGTGTTGCAAATGAAATTATTTACAGTTTCATTCTCTGGAAATTCAGAATTGTCCACATCATCAGAATTAACTACTTCACGAATGTACCTTTAACAGTTGGATAAAACATTTCATTTGAAAAATTTATAAATAAATTAGATTTAATACATTTAATTATCATATGTATAATTAGAATTTAAATAACAAAAAAACAACAGCCTAAATTTCCTTAAATATTCAGTATATTTATCTTTTTTGTTGTTAACTTACTCTGGTTTGATATGTGCTTCTCCTGTTCCATACACCATGTTGAATTGTAAATAAACCTTAAGAATACTATTCAAATAAAAATATATATATGATAAATCAATGTTTTAAGTAAGAGGAACTTGTTTTGAGTTTGACAGTAAAAAAACGTCAAAGTTCAATAATTGAACTTATAATCAGATAGAAACTCTTTTTAACTTATATTTTTGTTTGCATTTTGTCATAAAGGTACTTTAAGGTTTTTAGGAATAATTTTCATCATTTTAGCGCCATATCATTAGTGCCACTAAAATGATGAAAGTTCAGATTTACATTTAAAAAATAACTGACTTCTAACCAACTATATAAACAAGTTTAATTCTCTCTACTATTTAACAATTTAAATAAAAAAAAAAGGTCTAACACAATTACATAAACATCCAAACAGAAAAAAAAGAATCCAAAATTTGATATATTTATGAGATTAATTGAATACTTATCAACTTACAAATTTAAAATAATATTCTTAATTAAATAAAGCAATTTATGGTAATTCCAAAGCAAAATTATCAAGAGCAAGTTGATGTTTTATTTTCATATATCAGTCACTAATATAAAAAATCAAAATCTAAAAATAATTTCTGTCCAAATTTTGGCTAAAATTCTAAATCATGACCAAAATATTGTCTGAAAAACTAAAAAATTTAAAACAAACTTAAAGCAACAGGCAAAGTAATCACACAAAAAAGGTGAAACATTTGAGAATAAAATTTTACTAAATTTTTTCTTTAAAGAAAATATTTCTTGTTCATCTTACTAATAAAAAAAAGGTCCAAAAAATATCCCCCCCCCCCCCTTCTAATCTGTAAGATTTTTTTAACAGGTTTGTAGTGAAACCAGTTGATACTGCATTAATACCAAAGTGATCTTAAACTTAATTTCAGGATAACATTTTAAATTAATTTTACTTTTTAATTAGGACATCACGAAGATTATAAGAGGATTATTAAATCAATATTAATCACAAAGATTATAAGAGAATATTATTATTATTTTTTCATATAAATTTTTAAAATTGTTTGTTAATTTTAATTGTTTGCAAATTTTTACCTCGTTTGATTTTGTAGTGAGGAGTTTAAACAAATGTTTAAAGTGCATTAAAAAAATTTTTTTTTAGACTTTTGAGCGTTGCCAATAAACTTAGATCAATCTTGATTTGAAAAATTTACCAATCCTGGTAATATTGCAAAAAGGTACTATTTTTATGTGTTTCAAGTTACACATAAAAATGAAGTACCTTTTTGCAATATTACCAGGCAAGGTAAATTTTTACCTCGCCTGTTAGTACTTTAAAAGTATAATTTTAAGACATTAAATTACATTTTGCCTTAAAAGCCCATCACCAAAAGGTTTTGATTTCAAGTCTTCTTTAGTTAGATCACAGATCCAGTAAATTTTTCATAATTATATTTTCTTTTCTTTTTGCATTTTTTTTTTTGTTTCTTCCAGTTTCAAAATTTACAAACTTTAGTTCTTAGTCTCTTGAAGTAAAATTTTGTGTAGAGAGGAGTTATGTTTCCTAGTTTCATGAATAAACTCTAATCTTATATTTGATAATATTTGAAAAAAATAAATTAACAAGATTGAAACTTTAACGGATTATAAAATCATCAATTAATGTTGATAGAAGATAAAGTAGGCCCCAGTAGTATTAATTGAATTCTGATTTCTATATTGAAAGGATTTCTCTAATTAAAAATTACCAAATGTATATTATAAAAACGATTGTAAGCTCAGTGTTAAACTATATAACTTGACAAAATAATCATTATTAATAAGAAGCAAATTTATTTTATAATTACATTTTTCACATGGAACTACATTTAAAACAAAAAAATAAATTAAAAAATTGAGTCTGGTTAGAAATAGTCTATTATAACAAGATTTCTAATATTTGCAATACAAGCATTAACTAGTCAAATAAAAACTTGTTTTTTCAAGTTTTATACTTAATTTTTAGCTCCATTAATAGAAATGCTCGGATATTTGGATCTTTCACCTTCTCCAACTCTTTTATTGCCAATTCAATGCCATTATCTTTGTAATGATGAATTAACTCTTCAGCATATATGTACCATACACACTTTTGACAACCACTGGCACAACACAACCCCTCTGAAGGTGGCTGAGGAATGCTTGCATTTTCCAAATTTCTTTTTGTTAAAAAAAGGTACAATGGGATTTTAGGTATTAAAACTGCATTGATTTTGGGATTGAAAATCTTGAAACAGGTTGAAATATTACAACTAAGCCATTTGTTAATCATAAACATGTGTTAATTTTCTAAAACTGCAATATACTTAAGTAATTAAAATAACTATAATTGTTGTTTTTTATATTATGGTTTATTGTATACATACTTAAGTTTTAAACATCAGAGATTAAATAATTAAAAACTTGTAATAAAATTTAATTGGCTAATGATTGATTAACAAAATACTATATGATAAATGGTTAATAATGGTCTGAAGGTATGTTGGGTAATTTTTCAATTTTGTTTACAAAGCTTAAAGGAAAACCTGCTTAAAAAGTGACCAGCTTAACATGCTGAAATTTAAAAAATAAGATATGAAATCTTTTTGAGATTTTAAAATATTGTTGAAAACCACAAATATTTGCTGCTTTTTAATGATACTATTTTTTTCAAAGCAAATGCTTTCACAGAATGTCTCAAACATAAAAATTACTAAATTGTGATCTTAACTGAACCACAATTTAACTAAAATAAAATCCTGTCTTTTTGAACTCAAGACAAATATTTGATTAAACCAAACAACTTGATAACAAAAAAATGTAAAATTTTAAAACTTAATGATGGTGAAAAAAAAGAGATTAAAATTTTGTACAAAATAATAAATAAATAATAAACGTATATGATTTTAAACTGCATCAGGAAAAAACCCAGGCACCCAGTATAAAGTTTCTTTTTTGTCTTGAGTATCTATCCAAGCCATACCCTCTTGTAATAGATGATCCTAAAAAAATGAAAAGAATTTTTATTTCAAACAATCTACCAGCAAAAAGACACCATAAAGTAGTATTATGTGTACTTCACTTTATAAATACGAATATTTATAGAATAAAATATGCATATTTATAAAGTGAAGTACACATAATTATAAAGTAAACTACACATACCAAATAATTAAACAGTTTAACAGCATAAAAAAACATAATATGTAAATTAGTTTAAAAAATGACAAGAAAAATGACAAAACTAAAAGCAACAAGGAAATGCTTTAGTACCAGTATATGTTGTATTCGATTTTTATCCCACTTTAGCTCATTGACTATATTTGATACAGAAGTGAATCCATTTTTCTAAAAGAAACATTTTTCTAAAAGAAAATTGATGTGGTTGGGATTCCTTTACACAAAAAAAAAAAAAAAAAAAAAAAAAAAAAAAAAACTCTTTTTAAATTGTACATATTTTGTACAATTTTGATGAACATCTTAATAAGTAATTTTTAAAGATCTTCTTTGAATAATATATTAAAAAAATTTTTTTAAACACTTAAATTTTTGCTTTTTAACATTTTTATTATTTATTATCACTTACTTAATGCAGCTGACAGACAATAATATTAATTTTTTTGTTTATACATTAATATACTTAAATAAAATTAGTTGAATAAGTCAATCATTTTTATAGAGTGCAGGCTCTACAATAGCAAAATTTTCAACATTAAATGATAACTCATACCTGAGCAGTTTGTAAAACAGTAGTATGGTCAACATTTAACTCAGTAGGTACTGACTGAACTAAAGTGCGACCAAGTAAAGGCAATACTTTAAAACCACTGCCTAAGACACTTAGTTTTTTAATTGCACGGGTTAAGTCATCTCTAAACAAAATGGAAAGAACTTTAGTTACAGAAAAACAATACTTTCTTAATGTCAAATACACAATACATATTAACAATCTCTGTGTAACATTTGTTATAAACAAATGGAAAAAACTTTAGTTACAGATAACATTTTCTTAATGTCAAATACACATTAAATATTAATAACCATACATTAATAAAACATAACCAAACAATAATCTCTGTGTAACATTTGTTATATAACAATCTTACTCTGAAATGTCTTGTCTTGATTTTCCACGACCTTTCAGGACTAACCTGAGAAGATCATCAAGCGCAATTAAACCTCCATTTTTACTTTTTGTAGCCAAGCAGACTTCTGTAATTTGCACACCAATCTGTAAAATATAATATGAAACATACATTAAAAGTTTCATAAAATCATTCAACGTAGACCACAAATTAAATATTAAAAAAACAACTATTTTTTAACGCAAGGTTTTAATGAAACATACTTCATAATAAAAGTCACCAACTCCAAGAATTTCTGACCAAAATCCTCTACTAGCTTTAAAAAAACAAACAAATAAACATGTATACATAAATACAAAAATATTTTTTCATTAGCTAAACCCCTACTTTTTGGTTTAAAAAAAAAAAAGAACTTTTAACTTTAAGGTGTGTATCTCTGAATCATTTTAAGATCAGTGATAAAAGTAAAACCAACTGCCTACAGTTTTTGTTAACACTTTGCTATAAGTAACATTAAAATTATATTCAAAATATCTGGACACAAATATTATGAAATGATAGTTTAAGTTTTTTTTTTTGTAATTTGAAAAGGCAATAGTGAAATAAAAATGCTGTAAATTAATCTGATATTGATGCTTACCGCGATATTTCCAATCAGAATTATTCTTTTTGACATAAAAAACACAGCATAAATAATTAACATAAACTTACATGCAAGAGGATCTACACCTATTTTGGCACAAAGTGTTTGAAAATGTTGTCGAAATTCTGGATTCTTCTTAATGTCAGTTTGATGTTTAGCAGCAAAGTCTTCTAGATAGTGCTTGAAAGCATCAAGTTGTTTTATCATCTGTAAAATTTGGTTGTTTTTAGAAAACTAGGATGTTTCTAATTGGACAAAGATCAGAACTTGATTTTGTTTAATTGAAAAAAAAAACAAAAAAAAACAAATCTGCATAAAAAATATGTAAAGTTCAACTTTACAAAAAACTAGTTTATAACATACATATGAAATTTCAACATCTGCAAGTTCATTTCCTTTTGCTGCATATTTCTCCTTAAAAAAATGATATACATTAGAATAGCAATATTATAAAATATTAAAAGATACGTAAGCAATTGCACCTATGGAATGTATTTTATTTAAAAAGTGATTTTTTCTTTTTGAGTACTTATCAAAAAGATTCTCAAGTGTTTTCTGAGATGTTTACAACTTCAATACAACTTTTTTGTAGTTGTAAGCAGTTGTAGGCTACTCTAAAAATGCAATTACAGAACACTAACAATAAAATCAAGTTTATTTGATACCTTGGTTATTCTACTACGGTCAACAGAAGCAAGACCAGGTCCTCTCCTCATAATATCTTATTTGCTAAAAAACGTTTCTTACTTGCTAAAAACCAAAATCTTTTAGCCATAATTAAAAATTTACTTGCTAAAAACTAAATTCTTTTTGCCATAATTAAAAATTAAAAGCATTTATACTAAAACCACTCTATTTATTTGAAGGAAGAGGGGGAAGGGTGGGGAGGGGAGTAACTATTTACCACATAAAGGTTACAAAGTAGTTTAAAACATTTAAGATTTTATTAAGAAGAGATGCAAAGTGTTAAATATATAGTTTTTTGTTAAAAGTCTAAATATAAAAAACGATTTTTAAAAAAGATTTATCTTCTTAACCTTTTTAACAAATATATCTTAAATAATCAAAGGCCTGTTTTTATGTACACATACTTTGGTGAAAAAAAAATCACCTAAATTCATAACTAAATCTCAAAATTCCAAATTTATACAGACATTTTTGATAAATAAAATAGTAAAGATTTCCACAAAAATCTACTTGTGAATTCTTCAGCATGCTTTTTTTTTTAGTCAAAAAGAATATAAACATGATTTTATTTTTTTACATATATCAACCAGATGTCTCATGTTTGTTAATCTGATTTATCTGCTTATCAACTACTCCACTATTGAATATTAACACTAAAAAATGTTAAACACATTTTAAGAACTTTTCATTTTTAAAGTGTTTTTGCTCTCCAATTATAAAGATTTTGAAGTTCATCATCTTCATTTTCATCACTAATATCTTCCATAGAAATTTTATTAGTTGATGGTATTTCTTCTTTTACTATTGTCTTTTGTATACTCTCTTTTTTGCTTTCTATTTTTTTCTTGCGCACTAAATCTTTCAATTTGTCAACACGTGATAAACAAGACCTAAAGCATAAGTATGTGAAAAGTAAATTAAGTTAAACAATAAGAATTCTTCAATAAAACAAGGGAACTCTTCAACAATCATTAGCATCAATTTCATAAAAAACGTCAAAGTTAAACAAAAGGATTTCTTCAATAAAACAAGAAAACTTCTTCAACATCAATTTCATAAATAACTTAAAAGTTATAATTTTAAGAACTTTTATTTGAATGTCAGGTAATAGGAATAACTTTGACATTGGGGTAAGTTTGACAGTACTCACTTTTAAGCATAAATAACTTATTATTAATATAATAAGCACATAAATTAAAATTTAGCTATTGCAACAATGTGTGAGAACATATTTTGTGTTAAAGTACAATGAACTAAAAAAAAAACTAAGAAGAATGTTGGCAACAAGTTGTTAACTATTTACATAATTACATTAAATTAAAAGCAGAAAAAAAGAAAACAATGTCTATTGCTTACATCAAAAAACGGATCAGCAAAAAAAGATTTTTTTTTAAGTTTTAAAAACACTTAATGATATGTTGTCAATTTTTATGATGATTATTTATTTAGTTTACTCATTTAAATTATCCAGTAAATGGAGCTAAATAAACATGACAAAAAATATTTTAGACTTACCTTACATCAATATTTCCCATATCATGGGGTATCTTTGACACATATGATAGGTATAGTAAATAATCAGTATTTATCATAATTGAAGTTGGATATTATTGAAACATTAAGTGTAAATTTTTCTGTACCCTGCATTGTTTTGGCAATTACAGATCTCAAAACCTATTCTTATACTATAACAAAAAAACACTTGTGTCAATACTGATTTATTTAGATACTTATATATTGGGTGACAGAAAAATTTGTCCGTAAGTTAAAAAATTACATAAAAAAGTCAATTCTACTGAGAAATTTATCATCTAAAATTTATAAGAAAGAAAAGCATAATAACAAATGTGGTCAAGTTTTTTCTTCACACTCTCAGCATGCTTTTGTACTACATTCATATTCATTTTATTGATGAAGGAAAATTTTTTTTTTTCAAACTCTCAGGATCTTTGGCTTTCCAATCACCCTCATACACTTTTTCTTTCAAATGTTCCCAAAAAGCTTCAATTGTTCATGCCATTGGCAAATTAGCTGAATTTATATTTTTTGGCATAAAACTGATATTTTGGGTCTTGAGGCATTCCTGGATTAGCTAACCATAATGAGAACTTACCAAATATAGCCAAAGCACATAGCCACTGGTTGAATAGTGCTTCTTAATAAAAGGTTCCAAAAACTTTTGTATTCAACATTCTAAGTACACATTTAATTCACAGCTAACTCACTTGGAACAAAAAATACACATGAGAGTCCCTTGAGCAAAACACAAAGGTATACAAGCAACTACTTTCAAATTTCAACCGAAAATTAAATTTAACGTCATTTAGTGTATTGTTTTTGTCATTGGAATAAAATGGATCATTTCCAGACTGACAAGAATGACAAGAATTTAATATAGGATTCATCATCAAGAAGAAAAATTGAGATTCCTACACTTTGGTCAGGCTGCTCGTTTCTATAACTCAGATAATAAAGGACTCTTAGAATTTTTGTAACATCTAATAATGGTATGCTGAGATTTTAGTGGCTGAACTAGATAGTCTTTTGAAAGTAAACTCAGAATTGTTAAAACATGCCAAAGTAATCCTGTATTACCTTACAACAATTTTCGTATTATAATTTAGTTCATACATTATATATATTTTATAAATTAAATACATGATCTCTGATATATAGTCAAAGAATAATCTTCTTACTTTAAGTTAATATACTCCTGCATATCCTTCATCATTTCAGCCTCCTCATCCTCTTCATCTTGAATTGCTTCAGAGACCTTTAAATTGATATTAAAATGGTTTCAACAAACAAAAGTATTTTTTTGATAAAACTACATTGAAACATTTATCATACTTAAAACATGATTATAATATAATAACATTTTATAAACCAGTTTAAAGAAAAATTTTTTTTTTAAACTTTTAAAAAAGAACCAAACTACTCATATTTCATTTAATGTGATTACATACCTTTGTTTCCTCTTGTATCATCTGTTGAAACTTTTCCCATTCTTCCTCCTTTGGGTCTTTATATTCAACATTACGAGCCTGAAATAATTTAAAGAGCCAATTTTTTTTTTGTCCTTACCTTTAAGATTATGAAAAAGAAAAGAAAGTTCAGATTTGAGTCTTTAAAGAGTCAGGAGTCAGAAATAAAAACAACAAACTTTTGCATCTTTTTTTGGATCATCAAAAAAACCTTCGGGTAACTTTTCAGATTCTGTACTACTAATTTTCCTAAGAAGATATTATAGTAATTTTCTTTAAATAAGCAATAAGTTTCAAATCAAAAAAGAAAATTCTGCAAAAAAAAATAATACAAAAAATCAACTTGAAAAGATTGAATAACAAGAATAGCAGAAGGTTGGGAGAAAAGAAAAAAACCTTTTTCTATTAGAATTCTCTAACTTTTCTTCCTTTGGCTCATTTTTAACTTTATCAACATCTCCTTCATCAAAAAAATCTAAATGAACATCCATAATATAATTAGGTTTCATTTCATTTCTAAAATTTTCTCACTAAAATTCATTTCAAACAATCAAACTTCTAGAGATCACACATCACCATCTCAGATTTTAATGACATTATTAGTATATTTAGGAAGAAAGTCTCCTCAAAATTTGAACTCAATATCTTTGATTGCTAGGATGTAATTTTAATCTTTCCCCTGAAAATACATATTAGAAGTGAATATAGGTTTTTGCAAACTTTGTTTAAACATGTTATCCTAAGGTAACCAAGTTTTATGAACCATGACAGCGCTATGAGTAGTTTTAGGAGACATCATTAAAGTAACTTATACTTAACTACAAGTTATAAAACCTAAAATGTTGAAGAACTTATAAAACAAGTTCAAAACCTTTAAAATTGATAGTCTACAATCTCAAGAAAATTAAAATTGATAGCCTTTGTTAAGCCTAAATTGTTATTGATATAAAAAAAATAAACATCTAAATCAATTGACATGGAATTTTGACAAAGTTTGAAACAATTTTTAATCTAATGTAACAGAAAAAACTGTTAAATATAATTTATAGCTACTGATTAGTTACCATCATTTAACACTGTAAAAAATAATCCTGGTACAAGAGAAGAAATGTGCCTATACTGTATTAATAACACAATGACATTTGTAAAAACCTCATTGAATGAGACCTTTTCATTCTTTAGCTACTTGGTCTCCAGTTCTTAGAATATTTTAGGCTGGTGACATAAACTGATAAGGAAACATTTAATATAAACAAAAACCTTTTCCCTTTGATAATTTTTCAGCATTTTCCATGTAATTTTTGGTTATTTCAATTGATACATATTTCATGATACAGATATTAGACATGTTCTTGAAACTTTTACACTGAATTCAAACTTTTAACTGTATTCAAACTTTTCACTGTATTCAAACTTTTAAAAACTGGCTTGTTAGTAAAAATAGGTTTTCTTGTTGCAATTGAAATGGTTATCCTAATTTCTTCAACCAGACCCTTTAATTTTTCTTTAAGAAACATCATTTCAATACTTGTTTTGATATTGGCATTAGTACTAGTTTCTTCTATTTTCTCCAATTCCAAACAATCTCTTTATTAACTTGATGTTTCCTTCAAGCAGCCAAAATACAAATTACACAGAATGAAATAGAAAGATTCTTTTTAAAAGACATTAGAGGTAGATTCTAATGAATGGTAAAATTTCTGAACTTTTGTATATGCATGTCGCTCACTGCTTTACATTAGCTTATCAATTTAATAAGTGGATTCTAATAAATAATAAAATTTCTGAATTTATGTACATGCATGTTAGTCACTACTTTATATATAGCTTAAAGAAAAAATTTAAACATCACATCTGTTGTTGTTTACTGTGGCAACTCTTGTTAAAAACCGAAAACAACCATTTATAACAAAACAACATAAAAAGGAATTTAAAAGCAATATTGTAAATCCAAGAAAATGTCAAATAAAGTTAAACAAATGCTGAAATTAGAAACACAATTTCATCTCATTTCTAATTTCAGTGTTTGTTTGATTTCATTTAGTATTTTGTGATAGGCCATCATCTTGCACTCATACATACTTTTTTAAAAACTAAGCTATAAAAAATCTTTTGCAAAAAAATCTTTAATAAATTGTCCTGCAAATGAAGCTAAGATATCTATCAAACCAAGTAATCATACCGCTTGGTAGTTTCCCTGAATCTGCATTTATATTTGTTAAGGGTTCAGCAGCAGCAGATTGTTGAGATAATTGTTTACTTGATATAGGTTTTTGTAGTGCTGATGCAGTTAGAGGATTTTTAACAGATGGATCAAAAAAATCAGGTGGAAGGACATCTAACAGTAAATAAAATTTACATTAAAGAAGAGTAGAGAAGACAGCTTGTAATTTATTTTATAAAATCAACTTTCAAAAAACAGATTAAAAAAATTTAGTAGAAAGTAGACTGAGATGAAAGATGAAAATGAGGAAAAAAAACATTATCATTGACAATAAAATTATTTTAAAATCATCTAAAGCTTTTGACATATTAAGGATATTTAAATATATATATTGCCATTTTCTATTGACTGGATTTAAAAGTGTTGTTAAAGTTACAACATTTTTCAGATGCTGAATAAAAAAAATATTTGATTAAAGAACTTTCATCAATTCTGCAGTAAAAAAACAATCACAACATAAACATACATTTCCCAAATAAAAGTATTTCACTTTTCTGCATTGGTATACAGCACTTTTAACAGTTTATTAAAAAATGCTTATTTGATTGGTAATAAATAATCAAAGCAGAAGTAATGAAGCTAAAAACTATTCTGATAATACAGAAATGAAATACTAACCTTTTTTAGTAGAGAGGTTTTCATTTTTTTCGCTAGTCTTAAAAAAAAATGAAATTTTGAATAAAATCATAAAAGCATAAAAGGATAAAGAAAATTGTAGATTAACAATAAAAATAATTTTTTTATACAAATTCTTGATAACAACAGTGTTAGGCAAGTAACTTAATCAGGTCATATGAAGCTTATTCACTTATTACCTATTCAGAAATGAGAGAGAAAGAGGAAAAGATTTTAATATAGCTGAGCTGTTGAGAGAGAGAAAAAAAACTGCTTACTAATTGATTACTTCTATTAAAAATATTTAGTGCTATCTTATTAGTAAAAATATAGTAAACTATAAACATAATGCTTTACTTAATTTGTTTAAACATGAAAATATTAATGTGATATTAATTAATGTGAAATTAATTAATGTGAAAATATTAATATTTAAACATGAAAATATTAATATAATACTCATTGTAGAAACAAAACTTTATTTTAAAACTTTATTAGTATTAAATGTAGCAAATCTACATTGTGAAATCCATGCATTCATCTGTAATTGCCAAATAAAAAATAAAAAAAATTTTTTTTAAAAAGTTGTTTTGCTGAAAATCTTTTCCTTAAGCCAAATAGATAACCAGAATTGTAAACTTTAACATACTGATTTGTTAATTTAATTAATCTGACTGCTATTATTCTACCTTGTGAATTAACTAGTTTAAAAAATATGTAATGCTTTACAGTAAGAAATTGCTTTCTTCACTGGTAAACTATAAATACTACCTAAATTGAATATCTCTTTATACTTATCAGGTTTGAATGAAAACCATTTTGAGGTCCTTGTGCTTTTACAGGCTTAATTGGAAAGGTTATTGCTGTTTGTGAAAATCAACCAATAATTGTATTTACTCCAATTGAATCAGATGATGGGTGTTAGTGAACTCAGTACAGATCAGCAATATTTACATGAAATTTGTAATGCTGTTTTAAAAGGCTTTGTTTACTATCTAGATTCACTATCAAAATGGAGGAGCACTTTCTCATTCAAGATGGTTAACTGCAGCCAACAACCTGCTGCATTTATATGTATCAACTAACATCCAACAGCAAATCTGGTTTTACTAGCAACACATATTAACAAAGTCCATGCACCATGTTGGTTTAAAATCAAAAGTAAATCATTATATAGAAATGGAGCTTGTTATTTGTTTCAAATCATTTACAAATCATGATACCTCTCCAATGAAGTCAAAGCAGTTATAGATTCAGTGATTCTATGTAATTGATACTTCACTTATCCAGAAAAAATTCTCCCAGTAATTTTGAATGATAAACATAAAAATATATAAGAGCTAGCAATGCATCCAATATTGTGTTCAAGATCAGAGAAATATGGAATTAAAAAATTTTCAATCCCTAAAAAAAACTTTTCAGCTGGAATAACATCGAACTAATTGATTGGCAGAATTCTCCTATCACTGAATCACCACTTCTCACCAACGCTATTGTGTCTGATCTGGAAATATTAGTTGCTAATCATAATGCTCTGATAATCAATTTTCCTAATTACCCTAGTCATATTCGAACTTTTGAAAAATTCATCAAATTATTCACTGAATTATTGGATGCAGTGTGTAGTGTAAAATCAAGAAATGGACTTATTTGCACTTATATCTTGTTAACTGATGCCAAAATTTAACAAAGTTGAATATCACACAACATAAGAATGTATTTTTGAAGAATTAGTAATTATCAAAAACAATAGCATAGCAATCAGTATTTTGATATAATTACAAAAAAAAAATACAGTAACATAATAAGCAATTTTTAAGTCAAAATATTTTTAGATTTTGGTAAAGCAACAACATATTGTTTTATACTTTAAAAATTTATCATTTTCAACTTCTCTATTAAGTCTTGTTTCTGTTGAGACCCAGTTAAAAAAATTTTGGTAGAAAAAAATTTCATTTGTATTAGGGCAGAAAAAACTTGCATTTTTATCCTATTAAATAGTAATTGTTCCTGGAGAAGCTAAAGAATTTAAAATCTTTTATCTATATCTTATTAAAAAGTGTTAAGGAGACAATTAGGCATCTTTTTCTCACTATTAAAATCAAAATGGAATTACTTTCAAAAATTCTTATTATGAACGATGCACCCTAAAATGGAATTCAGATATTATAAAGCCATATGCAACAATTGTTAGGAGAGAAATATGTCATGTGAGTCAGTAAAAATGATTGAATGCAAAATTCAACAGTTCATAGCTTTTTGACTATTTAAATTTTATGGGTATTATTTTGCAGAATTTGTAGAATTAGTCTAAAAAAACTCAGATAATTTAACATGAAATGCCTCTTCGGTAAAGTGGAGGGAGGGTTTTAACAATGTCACTAAAGTATAGAAATAGATCGTGTCTAATACCAATAAACTAAAAGACATTCAAAAAAAAGATACTGAAAAATGAGCAAGATTAAACATATTTGTGCTCAATGCATAAAAACAATATTCAAAATAGGTACCTTTGTGACAGCTTCAGAATGATCAGCTTGTTTGCTGTTTTTTGTTTTTAGAATGGCAATATTCTAAAAGTAAAGCAAAACAGCATTAATATCAAAAAAGTTGCTTTTAAATTCTAATAGTTAAAAGTTGAGCATTATTGATATTCTGTAATATCAACTTTGTATCCAATTTTACCTGCTTTGACTTTCCAGTTTTACAAAAGAAAAGCTAACTAACGAACCTCTCTGTGTTTTCTGCTCTGCAGATGAGTGGTCCACATGATTTCATTTTTAACAATTAAATCACAAACAATGCAAACAATTTGATCTAAATTATTATACCTTTAGCCAAGTGAAAGAAAATAATGGAAAATAATAAAATAAGCAATATACGATCAGTTATAGAAATCCTTTTTTACATAACAGCGCTTAAAAAAACTGATCCAAAAAGAATTTTTTTGTTTTGTAAAATCTGGATAGTTTTTTGTTTGTTTGTCTTTTTTTTTTTTTTCATAGAAAAACATTTGATTCTGTTTGCTAATTTCAACTTTAGTGAAAATTATTACACAATCATAAAATAAAAAAAGATAAACACTAAACTCAATGTTAATGTTAATGGATTATTCCAAGAGAAGATACTTTGCCAAAGGATGATTAAGTTTCTTAGCACCTCCAGCTGCTTTTTGCAATTTCATTAACCTACGCAGCTCTTGAGCTCTTGCAGCAGCCATTTTTGTTGAATTTAGCCTATGATAGACCTGAAAGCATAAAACGATGGAATTCTACTTAAAAATTTCGGATCAGAATATACTAAAAGTCAACAACAATAGAAGAACTTTAATATAAACATGTTTATACATCGAAATTAAGATTTTCGGGGTCAAGAAAGTCAATTTTTAGTTCAAGTTTACATTTAACACCCGTACTACGCGTGACACATGTGAACGTGCGCCGAACGGATCTTTAACACGCACAAATTTTGCGGTTAGCTTTGTATCTAAAATTATAATTATAAATTTATAATCCCAGATTGAACTACAAGTTGAACTACCCAAAACTCATACCGCTACCACCACAACTAGACTTAAAACAGTATGATTGAAGGATAAATTCTGGAATATGAATAAATTCCAAATCTCATTATACACAAACATTGCATTATAAGACCTTTATTAGAAAGGTCTTAAAATGCAACATTTGGGTCTATATTTATAAAACTTTTATTTGTAAATCAATTTGATAAATCTGCTGTTTCATTAGTTTGCTAACATTTGTTTAGACTAGGGAGTGTCCGGACCCCGATAGGAACCGCTTGAGATCCGACTCAAACGAATTATCGGACACCGATAAAAGCCAAAAATAACTTTATCGGACTCCGATTACCCGAACGGGTATTACCCGATAACGCTGATAAGATCGGATAGTTGAAAACTTTCATACCCGACCCAACTCAATCTTTCGGGTAATTTAAATCACTGGTACCCAAAAATTATTAATCTTGTCGGGTATTCAGTGAAAAAGGTCCATTTTGTTCAAAAATAATTGATATTTCTAAAAAAAAGTGTAATATAATCTTTTACAGTTAAACAAAATTCAATATAATTTCTCATGCTATTCACGCAATCCGGTCGGCAATATTACTGATCTCGCCCTTAATTTGAAATGCTCGACTCTGATTGGTTGTTACGAAAAAATCTAGGTAAGCCAAAACCAGCAAAAGCGATCGTAAAGCATCACTGTGTGTTTTCAGAATTGTTTTCTTTTTGCGAATAGTTAAAAGAAATGCAAGCAATCGGAATCTAAAAATGCAAAAAGCTGTAAATATTAGTGGACGAACTCAGTAAAAATTAGTTAAAGTATGAATAAGTCTGACTATCTGTCCTTAAAGTCAGTCTTTCTGCCCATAAAAGTCAGACTTTTTTAATTTTCTATTATATTTTTCTGACCAATACGCCAAGTTCAAAGAAACTAAATTCAGTCTCCAGAATTTGAAGAAGCTATCAAAGAGTTCTTGTCAAGTTTGCTCGGCAAAAGTGGGGAATAAGAATCCGAGAATGAACCATTCCCTGTCGACGACAGCCCTCAGCGACATGCTACTTAAATTCTGCTCAGAAACCAAAAGCTCTTTATCAATTCCAAATGAGGAGCCTGATAATGATATCTAGGAAGCCCCTGTTGATACAACTAACGTTATGGGCATGTATGACATTGAAGAAGTCAATGAATTTTTTGAAAATAATTTTTTAAACACAATTGGCTCAAATTTCTTTCAATTTGTTTCATGCTAAAAAACTCATGAAAAAAAGCAGCATATTTCCAAATTTTAGATGTTTATTTTGTAATCAGTGTTAGGTAAAAATTCAAAGGAGAAAACGCTGTATTTGCCAATATTTTATTTCTATGATGACTAAGGCACCTAATGTGTTTAGAAAGCTAACTTTTGGTATCAAAACTGCATTTATTTTCAAATCATTTAACCTGTTTCATTTACTCACATTTTTTAATTAACTATGGACTCAATCTGTTTAATGAAATACTTCTTTAATTAACTCCCAGCTTAAGTAGGTTTAAGTTAGTACTTTTTTGAATTTTAGTTTAAACATTTCACAGAGTCTTCCAAAGATGCTAATATTACTGTAAGCAAAAACTTGTAACAAGTTTTTGTGACTTTTAGCAATTTTTGCGATTTTAGCAATTTTTAAAATCTTTTACTAAGTTTCGGGACCCGAACGGTGATAAAGCCAAAATTCGAACGGGTTCGGGTTTTTGGGTATTAAAAAATACTCGGACGGGTACCCGATGATTTATCGATTACGGTTACTTAGCTGTCGGTGCTCGTTAAGCCGTTCGGTTATTTAACACATTGACGGACAGTAGGAACAAGTGAAGTTCGAAAATTAACACTTTATGTTTTTGTAATTTTTAGAATATCAGAAGTATATTTTTACTTTTTCTGCTTAAAAAAACTTAATTTTGATTAACTCAGCACCTTTAATTAGGTTGCGGCTATTACCGTCATGCCACAGTGAGCTTCGCTTTGACAGCTATAGACGCAAGTGTCCGTCAACGGGTTAACCGTTCTATACATAACTGGTTCGGGACCCAAAAATTTTTTTTAAATTACCTGTTCGGCGGCCGAATATTCCCTAAGCTCAGACTCTTGGGTTACATGCAAAAATTTAGATAAATTGGGTTACGTGCTATAATTTAGATAAATTGGGCGAGTTCAGTGTTGCACTCCTCAAACCTTTCGAGCAATTTACGAAAACTAAGGGCCCAATTAAATTATCTGTAATTTTCTGTCTAAAATTTGTATTTCTAGGGATATTTTTTATATAAATTTTTTTTTACTCCAAGTTTTCACGGTATTACATGTATTTTACCAAACGATTATTAGAATTACACGCTTTTTTTTATAAGAAACCAAGCAAATGGGCAAGTACCAGAAAGTTTCTTATTTTTTGAAAAGTAACTTAATATTAATAGTTTCTAAAGATTTTGGGGCTTCTAGTACCAGTTTCTTATAAACACATTTCTTATTAAAAATAAACACGTGTAGCCAACGCATTTTGTCTTGAATTCTTTGTTTACGTTTGCCGTGTTTTAAATTTGTTTTTAAAAAATAAAAAATACTGGCGTCTGAGATAAGATTAAATTTTTATTCGTGAAATTCCTAGTATACATGATTTTAATATCTTATATGCTGTCATATTCATAAGATTAAGTCTGTTCTTTAGGCTATGATGAAATATAATATTATAGAAAAGTAGTTTAGTTAATTTCATTCATTATTTAAAAAATGGTCCTACTATTCTCTGAATGAATAACACATTAGCAGCAAAAATTGTTCAAAACATCTCAAAACGTAACAGGGCATAGAAAAATTTGATGGTGGTGAAAGCCTTGTTTATAAACAGAAGTATCCCAATGAAAATGCGTAAAATTCATACAAGCTGTGTAAAGTCAACGGCCAATCAATGGAAAAATTAAGGATATGATTAATGAAGTGATCTACAAGAGCTGATATACATGCTCAGAGATGGCAAAGCACGATTTAAAAAAAATGATAATAATAAAGGAAAATACAGTGAGGAAAATGTTTGATGTGAAAAAGCTTTGAAAATGATTTGATAAATTTTAATGTTAGCAAAAAAAACTGCTGTGAAGACCAAGAACCTGGAGAAAAACCATACAACATGACATGATGTTTTTGAGTATCGAAAAATGTTATGGATTGAAAATATTTACCTGACAAATTTTTATCTTGAAAGCTATGCTGTTGTTTGATTTAAACAAAGTGATATTAGTATATGAAATATATCTGTAATTTGTAGAAGTATGTCTAAAAGACATTTCAAATAAAAGAAAAAAATAGTTTACAATTTTTTTTTATTATTGTTATCATTACTTTTTTTTTTTTTTTTTTTTTTTTTTACTTTTTATGCTTTTAACTTTAAGTACTTGTATAACTTGTATACCATATTAGTTTAAGAAATAATTATTCAGTTATTTTTCAGCTTTTCAAACTTTGTGTCAAGATATGAAGTTTCGTTCAAAGCTTGTTGATATTGGCTGCATCCAACAGTTTACTAGTACAGTAATTTGTTTTTAAGTTCTTGACTTCTATTTATATATATATATATATATATATATATATATATATATATATATATATATATATATATATATATATATATATATATATATATATATATATATATATATATGTATGTATGTATGTATGTATGTATGTATGTATGTATGTATGTATGTATGTATGTATGTATGTATGTATGTATGTATGTGTGTATGTATGTATGTATGTATCTATGTATCTATGTATGTATGTATCTATGTATCTATGTATCTACATACCTATGTATGTATCTATGTATCTATGTATGTAGAAGTACTAACTACTGTCAGCAAAATATCCAAGACATGCACACTTAAGTTATCTGCAAACCAAGTTGTTTTGACTCAAAATGAAAAAGTTATCAATGGAGGAGCAACCTTTTGGTGTGAAATGAATCAGGTTTACAATTTTTACTTTACAGTTAGTAAATTAGTTTAGTTTTTTTAAGTTTGATAAATTAACTGTTATAATTTATTATTTTTGTGGGTTGTATTATGAACTGAATTAATATGAAGAACATTTGGTGAAAATGTCAGCTTGTTTGAGAAAGTTTGTGAAAAGTAATTCTGAAAAAATTGAACAAAACTGAAAAAATTGTTGTTTCTAAGCACTCTACTGTATTTAAAAATGTGAGCTATAGTAAATTTATTTTGTCATTTATTCTGTCAGAATGCATGCACCATTTCTTTACCTTGTATTTGATGCTGTTGCATCAAAACCTCTGAATTTTATTGAGCCACAGATCCTCAATTATAATTAAAGATTGTGTGCAGCTTCAGCAATTGCTTAATGATTAGAGGAAAATCATGCTTAAACTCTATTTTTTTACTCTTAAATTTGTTATCAGCTTTTTTATTTTTTGATGAATTGAAACTCAATTTAGTCCTGTCATTGAAAATTTTTAAAAAATAGTTTGCTGATAGTACCTCCCTTAAAAATTCTGGGTGTACCACTTGATACATCCCTTGAAAAATTCTAGATACACTCCTTTGAAAAAATTCTGTGTGTGATACTTGATTTAACACTCTAAAGGTTTGGTAAAACATTTCTCCATGATATATTTATATAAGGAATTACTTAACACAAGAAATAGGAAAGCTTGGAACCTCAAAATTTTTAAAATTTAAAAAATCAAAGTTCAGGAAAGCAAAAGTTAATAAGTTGTTCCAATATATATTATATTTGAGCAGCTCATTGTGCCTAAGGTTTTCTAAATTTTTTCATCTTTATGTTGCTTATTTTGGATATATTATCAAACAAAAACAAAGCAAAAACAATTATAAGTACTTTTTGGTCCTTAGAAGAAAATTTTTGTTGTATTTCTTTTTTGTTTTGGTATCTTCAGCTTTATGATGACCTTCTGTTGCAACCAATCTGTCTATGTTTTCCTAGTGTATATATTGTCATAAAATATTCTCAATTAACAGGGAGTTTCTTTTCTCATTACTATTTTTTCATACTGAATGCTCATTCTACTTGAGCTGAGCTAACTGAGATAATTTCACAGATTTTCCACTTGAATTATTTCAAAAATATATGGATTTAGAAATAGTCTCTGCTAACTTTTCCTCTTGTAAAAAATGCTGATAAAGTATTAAGTTTTTCAAGCAGGTAAATCTGAGAAAATTGTAAAAGAATTTTTCAAGCTTATTTATGTGTTCTATCTTAAGAAAATTGGGATTTAAATATTTTAATTTAGTGTAACTTTCTTCCCTAGAAAGGTACACCTTGTGAAGCACTTTTGGAGCGTATTTATGCTTTCTATCTTAAGTAACTACCAAACAGTGATAATCTAGCCTGACAAACCAGAAATTAGAAATTAATAGTGAGATTTCAAAACTGTCAATTTTGTTTGTACAACCATGTCTAACTATTGGTAAACCAGTATTCCATTTTTACAAAGGTAATAATACTTGGGCTTTCACCAGTAAAAAGAATTAACAATTTCTAATCTCTACTATAGCTAAAGTGATAGAACCTTAAATCTTCCCAGATAAAGTCTTATTTTTCTCCAAGTTTAGTAACTACTATTATATTTCTTTAGCAAACCGTAAAAATAAAGAGAAAATCAAGTGGCTTTAACTGTATGATCTGTCAAATCAGAACACTTAACAATAACCATGTCCATACTCTAGTTGCAACTTTTTCAAAAACAGAAGCACAGTGTATGAGAGGCCTGATCAAGTAAAAATTTGTTCGCTGAAGTAAAAATGCACCAGCAGTTCCAAGTTTGTCAACATAAGAAAAACATAGTGTAACAGTCAGATAAGTGACAGAATGGTGGAAGACCAATGCCTTTACCACCTGGTCCTTCAGCTAAAAAGAAACTCCATTCTCAACAAGTGATACGGTTCAAGCACAAGAAACACTGGTCTTTCAATGTGTGATTTTGCATCTACCTTGAAAAAGCTTTTATTTCTCATCTAATTTCAGCTAACTTCAAAAAAATTTTTGCAAATGAAAGAAAAAAGTTTCAAGCTTTTTCATTTCCTCCATGAGCCACAACCTCAAATGACATTTTGTTCACTGTAACAATTTATCAGATTTCATATCACAGGTTTGCCAGATAAAAAAATTGCTTGAAATTCAACATGAGCGCATTAGGCTTCATTCTCAACAACTTAACCAAAACTAAAGGACCTTCTCACAATCCCATCTACTAGAGAGTCTAGTGTCAATTAACATTTTTAAACAATTTTAACAACATCCACCAGTGAGTCTAATGCCAAACAACATTTTTAAACAGTTGTAATAATAGCTGATTGCTATAATTACTAAAAATGTTTCTGAAAATTATAAAAATCTGAGCTCCTTGTGCCATTGAACTATTGAGCTCATCTTGTCACAGTTTCAGCAGGTTAAAATTTTTTTTAAAAATTTAAAAATTCAACGTTATCTTGGTGATGAGTTCGTTGATGGAAGTGATGGTCTAAAACTGTTAAGTAATGTTGATTCTTGTCACAAAGAAAAAGATAACATCAGCAGTTGGTTTTGTCAGAACTTTTAAGAACTTTAATAATGTGCAATTGGAAACACTTTGCACCTAGATTTTGTACACCCCGTCAAAGCACTTCCGTAACCTCATTGTCATTGCCATTCTCAGTGATTCTAAAAGCAATATTTGCTTCTCACTGGATTAAATATAAATCCAAGTCATCCCATCTATGGAAAACAGCTTTTCATCTATATTGTTGACTACAACAAGCAAGTGTAACCTGTTCAAAAGAAAGTTAAATTTTGATGAAAGCATAGATAAGAAGTTAAAACTGTAAATTTATTTTAACATTATTTGGAATATTTTTTTAAAATAAGAAATAATTAGAGATCAATAATTAAAACACACTTTCTGAAATTTTTTAGTAAATATAGATATAACTATTTTTACAAAAGTGTTTGAATGGAAATTTTTTTTTTTTCACTCTTTGCTAAAAATAGCTACAAACCATACAGAAAAAAATCTTACTTTTACTTCATTTACAGAACTCAACAGATGAAGTAAAGTTCTTTAACTTTTGTTAAATAAAAATATGTTTGGGATAAAATAATTGGGTAATCTGAGAAGATTACCCAATTTTTTTATCCCAAAAACTCTATCAAAGACTTATTCATTTTGACATCTGAGAGCAACAGTTGTGGAATTATGGATTGCATAACCTCTCCTGCTGAGCAGCATTATGCTAATATGCTATTTGTATGATCCACATTGTTAACAAACCAAACATAATTAACAAACTTACATAATTAACAAACCAAACATAATTATTTGACATTAGAGTTAATCCTGCTCAAGTTCAGTTTCCACTGTTTGTAATTTTGTCTTAAGATAGAAAGCATAAATAAGTTTCAAAAGTACTTCACAAGGTGTACCTTTTCTAGGGAAGAAAATTACACTTCTTTAAAATATTTGAATGTATTTCTATGCCACACATTAATTAACGAAGTTTTAGCTTTGTCAAATTAGTGAAAATGACCCTCACAACTTAAAATTAATTTACTCTCAGACTGTAGCTAATTTTTAACTTTATCAGAAATTGATTCAATTTTTTTGGTTCTCAATTTAATTGTTAAGGTTGGAATAGACAAACTGTGTGGAGTTCAGGTCAATACCTTGAGGTATTTTAAAAAAAAAGGTTTTATTATTATGTATAAATTGCTTTCAGGTTGATTACTTTGATGAGTATCGGATTGAAGGTAAAGATGAGAAGAATGAAATTTACTTGGAAATTCTTAATGAAAATATTGTACGTGCAATGAAATCTGGTCATACTGCACAATTCATTAAAATCAAGCTTACAAAAAAACAAACTCCTTGCTTAACATTTGAAATCACCTTGGTGAGGATTTTCATTAAATAAGTTTCCGATTACATTTTTATAATTATTAATGTTATACCAGTAGGCAACGTTTTAGGAGCCTAAATCAAGTTCTCTGGTTTCAAATAATCGACAACAATTTATAATTTTATCTACACAACTCAATAATTGTAAATATAATTTTAATGCCTATCACATATATATGATTTTTCCATTAAAAAACAATTTTAGAAAAAAATGGAATCAAATAAATCCCTGTTGATAGTCTTCAAATGATTAAGAGTTGATCTCATTAAAACCATAGTTTTAATGTGATCAAGTCTTAATCATTTATAAAGAATTTTTGATAAGGATGTTTTTAAAATTGTTCTCATGTATACTAACATGTATACTAACAGCAATTGGCGACAATTTAAAAATTATCTACAATCTGTTTCGCTCATATTTTTAGAAAAGTGACTTGAAAAGGAAAGCTGAATATGATTATTGTTCAAACTTTGGGTAATAAATAACTACAATAATTTCATTATATTCAATAGTCCTCCCTCACTGCCCACACGCGCAATGTCATTCATGATGTTCCTGTTGCAGTGATACCTACAAGATACTGGGATGATTATAAGAAGCCAAATTTGCCTCATTATGACGTAACTTCGTTTTTTAATAATTTTTTATTTCTTTGATATTGTTGCTACAGGCTGTTATTGCTATGGTTACTGTTATTATTTAGTTTAATGCGCTCGTTTTTTGCTTACTTTTTTTTTTAGATAAAAATTTTTACGCCGAATCTTAAAGTAATGAAAAGCATTGTTGAAAGAATGAAAAATATCAGCGGATACATGGTATCTTTTTTTAGCACTATTTGATGTTTGCCAGCATCAATGACGGTGACTGTTAATTCACGTGTGAATTGTTTTCACTTTTTAAGGTGATCACTGCTTCGCAAAATGGAGAACTTTGTTTCAAAGTTGAAACCGAGGAAGTTACTGCTGCAACTTACTTTCAAAATATGTTAATCGAATCCGATGAAGCGAATTCCCCAACCGAAGTTGACGAAACTGTATCTGTAGAAGCCCGAGTTGACATTCAAAAATTGGTGTCATTCTTTCATGCCCAGCAATTCAACGCCACAAAAACTCTATGTGCGATTGTAGATCAAAAAGCCGTGCACATGTTTTTAGAGTGCAATAATTTGCTATTCCAATATTTTATACCATCTACAAACATAGCTTTAGGTTAGAAAAAAGATTGTTGAACCTGCATTATGTATTAAGACAATTCTGATAGTTCAGTTAAAGATTATGATTTGTTTTAAAGAAAAGTGAAGATTACTGTGATTTAGTTGTACGGAACTGGATAGAATGTTGGAATAAAGTTTATTAGAAAGTCAAATGTTAGCAAACAAGTTAAAAACTATGTTAAAATAAAAGCTTGTTAACAAAGTTGACTTTTCTTGTTTGAATTATATTGGTTCTCAGTTTATCTGGTTTCTCAATTCTCGACACGTCTACACACTAATTTGTACTGTCATCATGAAGTGTTTTATGTTGTTTGGAGATTGTAAGATCCAGGACTGAATGGGGAAAATTTCTTCTCTAAAATTAAAGTAGAAACTGTCCTATTGAATTAAGAATAAAAAAAACAAAAAACAAAAAAGTAATTTTTGAATATAAACCTAAATAAAGTATTGTTACAAAATATTTTAGTTTGATGCATTTTTAGTTTCCTCGGTGCGGTGAGGATGAGTTAGTATGTATGTACCTGACGGTATATTCTCAACATAGGTGTAGCTTCCTAATAAGTTGATAATCTTAGCCCAATACTTCAGAAGCATTAATATCGCCAAATTAAAAAAACAAACGCAACCGTATACAAGAAATGTGGAATGTGAACCCACGTAACTCACTAATACGCCTCCCAGTATTCCTCCTCCGCCGTGCCCTAAGCCCCAATAAATACCGTGAAGTAGAGCTTGCAGCGTTACCGGAGTTCCAGGAATTAATCCAATATAACAAACAGCTGCAGTCCAAATTGATGCAGATGATACACCTTGTAAAATTTCAAGTGGAATAGAATATAATGGTTGGTTTATAAAGGAATACGCAAGTAATCGTATGACATTTGCTGCTATTCCGATGTAAAAGAGATTATCGCAACCTATGTTCAACATAATATAACCAGAAACTAAGTACATAAACACCTCGGATATGCATTGAACAGCAGAAATGACACTGAATAATAACTGCGTTCCACCTATATCATGCAAGTGCCAAAACAAAAACGTGTGAATAAAACCTAAAGCTGCTCCTGATATTAGAAGGGTTATAACGAAGCAAGTATGCTGAACATCGCTAAACAACTTAATCGCCTCCCAAAGAGAATCCGTGTATGGGGCACGATCTTCAAGGAGTTTGAATTTAAAAAAAAATGCAGTTATGAAAGCTAATCCCATCATAGAAGCGTAGACGTAAAACGATAAAATATAATCAACGTGTCGCCCTTGTGCACAAAATACGTTTTGTATACCGCTTACTACTGCACCGACCACAAAAGCACTAAGTCCCCAACCAAATGCTCCCCATAGTCTTTGAAATCCATAAAGGTAGGTTTCTTCACCTGAAAATGAGAAAACGTTATTGTTAACATCTATAACAAAATTTCTGCTCTCCCTTTATTCTTTAAATAAAAGTTACCTAGATTTTCTAGTGTCGCTGTATCAGCTAAAGTTGCAGCAGGAGACGCTAGTAAAGTTCCGATCAAAGTAATAACGATTAAAACAATAAAGATTTTCATGGAATCTTTCTTCATCTCGTCTTCTTCTTTTTTATTTGGCTTCTTTTCAATACTATCTAAAAGATGATGAACTTGATTTTAAAAAACATGTAAAAGTTTTTTATTGTCTTATTTCAGAAAATCGTTTTTCTTTTCGCAGCAACCATATTTTTTACTTTTCGTCGCTATTTTTATTTTTCATTTCTCCTTCTCAACTTTTCTCCTAGTTGAAATAGCTAGTCAAATATTTAATACTCATTCATAATACTAATTTGAAATGGTGTACTAAGTTACCTAAAGGCCATGGGTACTCCTCGTCTGTATTTAAAGAGTCAAACTCGCTTTCGAGTTCATCAGCTGCAACGATACGATGACGTTCAGAATCCTCGCTCTCAGTTAAATTCAAGTAATTAAACGACTTTCTTCTGCTTCGTGTTAACCCTTCTTTGAATATGCCCTGGAATATTTTTACCAGTTCAAACTCTTGGTTGACTTTTCTTTTTTGTCTTTCTATTTTATGACTTTTGTTTACAGTTTCTTTAAAAATTGATGTTTTTCCAGTCATGTTATTTTTTTCATAAAAATAATTTAGTAAGGGCAAAGTTTTTGGAGTTGATAAACCCTCTATGGGAGGTTTACTGTTTTCTACCAATTTACCCACTTCTTGCGGACGAATAAAGGTTGTGTTAATATTACACGCTATTTCTAATGGAGTTCTAACAATTGATATACTGTAATTTGTAATCAACCAAGAGGCTATAGACATTAATAAAATGTATTTTTTGACATCATACGTATCTGCTAGAGCCCCCCATAATGGCACAGCACACATTTGTATAAAAGGGCGAACACCGATCAAAAAACCAACTTGTTTTGCTGATAAATATAATTGTTTGTAAAATACAGCTAAATATGGGAAAAGTGATCCAATAGCTCCATAGAAAAGGAAGTAGAAAATTTTATACAATAACAAATTCGTATTTATTTGCACGCAACGACATGACTCTTTGTTATCTTCTTCGTTGATTTCTTCATCGTTCGAACGCTCCCATTCAAGTTTGTCGTCGTTTGAAATGTAAAATCTTTCATCAGATAAAGAGCGAGGAAGTCTTTCTCGACTTATTCGAGGCTCAGCATTCTTGATTTCAGATGCTTCATGAGGTATAGGTGAAATAAGAGGTGAGCAAATACCATGAGGAACGTACAAAGCGCTGTTTGTTGACATACTTTTAACGGTTTCAGTCTCAGAGAGCTACTTTAAAAAAAAAAATTTTTTTTTCTAACAAAACTTTGTATAACTAACTGAATCCTTTGGAATTCCTGCTTCACCTACTGCTTCTTGTTGCTGAAAAAATTTATCGCAAATAAGCAAAACCTATTGAATCTATATAAATAACTCATATTTCCTTATTTATTTCTTAAAAAACATCCTACTTTTGGCATTTGTTATTTTAAATCTTTAAAACCAAAGCCGTAACGCCGCTCATTCGGTATACGCGATACCCACTTTATCATAATTTTTACTTGAAGTTATGCAGCGAATACTGCATTCGGTAAACGCGAATACTATCGACATGTTTTAGTTTGTTCTACACGTTTGTTTTTTAGCAAGTTGTATGCGCAGATATGCTTTTTCTAATAAATCATGAGAGAATATTTGGCCTTTTAATGAAGAATTATAATACCTCAAAATCAAGTTTTAAATGTTTTAAAAACAGTGTGGAAAAAAGAAAACATAGTTTGAAAACAACGATGTATTTATATATTGTATTAGTTAACATATGTATTTAACTTTTAAATTGAAATTAATGTAGAATCAAAAAGGTTAAAGATAATAATGATTTAAGTTATTGATTATCCACTTAAAGTTGAACGAACTGCAGAAAGATTTATTATTAGATTTATTAGTTACATATTGTTAGTTATATATTATTAGTTATTATTAGTTATATGTTGTTAATATTAGTTAACAATAGCAAAAAGTAAATAGATATTTTTTTATTTTTCCGTTAAAGAATATTTACAAACTGATAACAAATGTTATGATGACCGGAACTATTCTTATAACAAATATTATAATGGCCGGAACAAGTAGAAGGCATGAGTTTCTTCACCGACCCCCAGTTCAAAATTGACACATTGCAAAGTTGTTTTAAAGTATACAGAATCTTAAAAATATACCAAGCTTGTTAAAATATTCAAAAAGATTAGTATTTATTGTACAAGTAAAAATATTAACTTAAATCAGTTCTTATATATATTAAAAAAAACGGTATGAATTTAATGTGCATTCTTAAAAAAATGTTCGTTTCAAAATGTATTAACAACAAAAGACCTTTGGAATCAGATTTTAAATTTAAGCTTAGCTTGCTTTTTAACCTCAGTGTTAAAAAAGATACTTTTAAAAAATAGTCCACGTCATTTTTAGAAACATTGTAGAATCAAAATAGGGCTTCCAGCGTACCTATTTTTTAGCGCTGATATCGATCAGTTTCTTGCACAGAAAGCGGTGTAAATCATTGATAAAAAACTTTTCATTAAAAAAAGCTTTATACTGCTGATGCTATCTTTGAATAGTTGACTTCTCATGGATTGCAGGCTACCCTTGTGCGGTTCTAAAACGTTGTCAGAATTTTCACACATTGTAATTTATCACACATTGTAATTTATCTCCTATGGTTATGTTACTATTACAAGATGATCTTTATCTGAAAGTAGGGGCTACGTTTTTTTTCATTGAGAAGCTTGTAAAATTTTCGATCCTGAGCTATCAGAGTTTTTTAAAAGTATTCTCTGTTCTTATTGTCTCAAGGGATTAATAGATTAATTACGAAGTAGAGTTGTGTATTCTTTATACTTGCAAGACACACCAAATCAGCTTGTTCAAGACTGAGCGGAAAGAAACAGTCAGATTAAATAGTAATAATAATAATAATAATAATAATAATAATAATAATAATAATAATAATAATAATAATAATAATAATAATAATAATAATAATAATAATAATAATAATAATAATAATAATAATAATAATAATAATAATAATAATAATAATAATAATAATAATAATAATAATAATAATAATAATAATAATAATAATAATAATAATAATAATAATAATAATAATAGTAATAATAATAATAATAATAATAATAATAATAATAATAATAATGATAATAATAATAATAATAATAATAATAATAATAATAATAATAATAATAATAATAATAATAATAATAATAATAATAATAATAATAGTAATAATAATAATAATAATAATAATAATAATAATAATAATAATAATAATAATAATAATAATAATAATAATAATAATAATGATGATGATGATGATGGTGGTAAAAAAACTGATAAAGGTTTTAAATTTAATTAAACAAAATTCTATCATTTAGATGCATTTCTTTGATAAAAAATTGATAATTATGCAAATATACATTGCGAATGGTTGTCAGGACACCATTATATTACTATCGCAGCTGGAGAAAAAAATACGACGAAAGTTCATACGCGGATGTTTTAATAACATTTCCAGATTTCTCAAAATAAAATTTTTGATATCACGCTCACCTGAACGATTAAAGTGACTAAAGATTATTCTTACAAACTTTAAAGCTGGGTAAGTAGTTTATTAGTAATAAAGGTAACGAACTGTTAAATATATATATATATATATATATATATATATATATATATATATATATATATATATATATATATATATATATATATATATATATAAGAATGATAATATAGTTATTTAAATTCAGTTTACTTCACATGTTAGTTAGAGCACAGAACATAAAACATAGAAGACAGAAATTGAAAAAGCGACAATAATGTCAGAAAATGTTAGGGTTGCTGTACGCGTTCGACCATTCATATCCTTTTCTTCAAGCGTTTGTATACTTATCTAGACGTAAAGCAAAATATGCGAGCCTATATATGTATAAATCTGACATGTATGTAGAAAATACTTTAACTGAAATGATATCAGTATGCTACATTTTTGTTTGGTTTAACTGATAAGTTATTAAACATTTGTCTGACAAAAATTATAAACAGAATAAAATTTTGAAAATGTTTAAGGGTGCTGCTTTTAACATTTACTGCAATTCAATCAAATATATAATGATATACTCTATGTAAACTTTTTGCTTACTTTACATGCTTAGTGATAGAAGAATGTTGTGAATCACTTTCTGTTATGTACATGTGAACTCATTAGTTTAATATTTGTTTTTCATTTTGTTTTGATAAATTAAAAGCAAATACTAAGTATTTGTTTGACTATTAAATGCTAATAATAGAGAGGGAACTCTTTACATTGGTTCATACTTAATTTTAATCTTCATATAAGTTTTCATGCATATTTTCTGTAAGCATTTTTAAAATTCCAAAAAAAGATTTAAAAAAGAAAATATAAATATTAGTTCATTTAAACAGTAAAAAATAAAATTGATATTTAATAGATAAAGGTTAATATCCTACTGATAAAGAAAGATAAATATATATAGTAATTGGAAGTTAACTCATCTTTTGATAAAATGTAATAAATACATATAATTAGGTTAAAAAATTTTTTCTATCAAATCCATGTGCATTTTTTTGTGCATGATGTAAAAGTTGTTTACTTAATATAGCTATTTTTTATACCATAAATGCTTAACTTTTGTCACACAATTCACGTGAAAAAGAAAGAAATTCTGTACTCTGCATTAAAATGACAGGGAATTCAACATATATTTCTAATCCTGAAGAGCCGAATAGTGAACCTAGAAAGTTTGCATTTGACTATAGTTATTGGTCCCATGATGGTTTTGAGGAGCAGCCTAATGGGTATTTAGCACCTGCAAGTCCAAATTATGCAGATCAGGTATAAATTATTCCTCAAGTACTTATGGGCTGCATTGATTTTAAAGAATTATCTAGCTTGCTTAAATTTTACTTTTACTTAATCATTTTGGTGTTAACAACATTTTGTGAATTTTATTGATATATTACAGATTTTGCAATCAATTTTGAAATCTAGTTCTTTAAAACAAAAAAACTTCTTACAATATTTTAGAAAGCTGTTTTTTCTGATCTTGGTGAAGGAGTATTATCTAATGCATGGAAAGGTTATAATTGTTCTTTGTTTGCATATGGACAAACTGGATCAGGGAAATCTTATTCAATGGTGGGGTATGGTGTAAATTTAGGTATAGCTTAACACACTCAAAGTTTTCTTTTACTATTTAGTTAAACTTTAAACAGGAAGTGTGCAGAAAAATAAAGGACTGTAAATGAAAAGTGTTTGGAAAATTAAAAAAGAAATTAGAAGTTAATTGCAATATTGATCAATAGTGTTTAAAATTAACTTTAACCCTGATTATTTTAGGCATTGTTCCAGTTACATGTGAAAGGTTGTTTGAAGACATTTCAAAAAAGAAGTCAGAAGGCTCAACTACAGAGTATCAAGTCAGTTAAGTTGCACATTAAAAATTACATAAGATAATTGAAAGTATTATTTTAGATTTTTTTAAAATTTCTGATAAGTTTTAAATATTTTTTTTGTTATAAATTTGAATTATTCAAATTATAAAACTAAAAATGTTTAATTTATTTAAGGTTAAACTAAGTATGATGGAAATCTACAATGAACAGGTATTTTGCATGTAATTTTAACATATCCATATAAAGTAAAAATGAAATAATCAACATATGCAAAAAAGATACATATATGTTGATTGAAGGTATATATGATAATATATAAGTTTATACATACATATATATATATATATATATATATATATATATATATATATATATATATATATATATATATATATATATATATATATATATATATATATATATATATATATATATATATATTTTAAATAACATTTATTTGCAAAATGTTTTATTTTAGATTATTTTTTTAAACAATTTTTTTTAAAGGTTAGAGATTTGCTTAATCCTTCAACATTGAACATAAAGGGAGGTATGAAAGTCAGGCAGGATCCAAAGCAAGGTTTTTACGGTAAGAAAAAAAAAAATTGAAGTTTCATTCTATACATTTACCTTAAATTTTTCCATTGTTGAATTAAAATAATTATGAAATATCATTTATACAAATGGTTTGTTGTTTTATTTCACAGTTCATTGAAGTGGTTTTTATTAGTGTTCTAAATAATTTTTAGTTGATGGACTTGTCATGGTTCCAGTTGCTAATTACAATGATATAAACTCAAAAATTGAGCAAGGAACAAAACAGCGTACAGTAGCTGCTACCCAAATGAATGCTACAAGCAGGTAGTTGAAAAAAAAAGCACTCATTATAGAAACCTACCTTTAAAGCTATTTTGTTCAATCATTTAAATCTCCATGTGATGGAAAGCTTTTCTAAATACTTTAGTTTTCTTTAGTCGTGCCCACACTATAGTTGCCATCAATTTTTCACAAAAAGGTAAAAATGAGCAAAGTGGTCAAAACACTACAAAAACATCAGTTATTAACTTAGTAGATTTGGCTGGAAGGTATTTAAAGTTACATTAACATTATTGTTTATTCTTAGATTACTTTTATTTTTTTCTTTTGAACTCTATTAATTGACATTTATTAATCAACAATTAAAGTAATCAGTAAGTGTTAAATATAAGTTATGTTTTATATTTAATTAACAATCTTTACTTAAGCCATGAATAGGAAATTGTAGCATGATTTTCCATAAATGCAATATATTTTCTAATATGAAGTTCCAGTTTCAAAATATTAGAACATTTTTCTCATTTAATTTAAAGTGAACGTGCTGATTCTACAGGAGCTACAGGTGATCGTTTAAAGGAAGGTTCCGCAATCAATCAATCTTTATCTTGCCTTGGCAATGTCATAAAAGGTATGCTTCCTAAATGCATGATTAGTTTTGATGTAATCTTAAAATATTTATGTTTAAGTTGTTAAGCAAATTGTAGTTTTTGAGTTAAAAACTTTCATGTTTTTATTAGCTTTGGCAGATGCTTCAACTGGTAAAGGTCAAGTATTAGGTATAAATATCTAGTTTTTTAAATATTAGCTTAATAAAGCTTAATCAAATAAGATAAACGTAATATTATAGTAAATTTGTATTTTATGTAATGGAACTTTTTTTATATATCTAGTTCCTTTCCGTGATTCTGTTCTCACAAAGTTATTAAAGAATGCCCTTGGGGGGAACAGTAAAACTGTTATGGTAGTTATTTCTCTATAAGTTACAATCATGGTTTTTAATAAAATTTCGAGAGTAACTGCTACGCATGATTTAATGAATTTTCTTATTCAAGGTTGCTGCTCTTAGCCCTGCTGATATTAACTATGAAGAAACACTTTCTACACTAAGATTTGGTAGGTAAATTAGCAAATTTTTAGTAGTTATAGAAGTGATATGTAGATCTTTATACTAATGATATACAACTTATTATAAATATTCTTTTGTGTAGCTGATCGTGCAAAATCAATTAAAACTTCAGCAGTTGTAAATGAGAGTCCAACAGATAAACTTATTAGAGAATTGCGCGAGGAAAATGCTAAGCTGCTTGCACAGTTGAAAGCTGCAAAAGGTGATCCAAATGCCTTAGCAGCAATAGCTGCTGAACTTAATGGACGCGATGATTCTGAATCATCAGAAAAAGGAAGTACTAAAAAAGGAATTGATGAAGCCGGTAAATTTTTTGTTTGAAACAAATTTAATAAGTCTCAAAGTAATTTATATTAGATTATTTAACACATTTTTCTTTGTACTTTAGCTATTTATAAGATCTTTTAGGGTCTTGATCTATCAAAGTTTTAAAAACTTTTATATCTTTAGAAGTTGAAGCTATGAAAAAAGAGATGGAGGAAAGGGTAATAATGGACTTCATATCAAAATACACACAGAATCAATCTAATGTTCTATCTAGCAAAGAAATCTTTGATAAGAATATTATATTCAAATGTAATTATGAGAAAAACAATGTTCTAACTTACTAAGAATAATTACTAATATCCAATTTCTTCCAGCTCAAAAGAAACCAGGAAGAAGTTGAACAAATGAAAAAAACATGGGCAGAAAGATTAAAGGAAGAAGAAGCTGCATCAAAGGTTTTTGTTTATTTTCATTTTTTAAATTTTCCCTATAATTTCAACACTCATTAAGTAATTTTAATACAAAGTTTAAAAAGTTCGTATTGATTATTTATCATTTTTAAATTTTCTCTAGTAAGCTTATTTTCTAGTATTTATCAACTTATTCTTTCTCCAAACAGCTAAAGGAAGAAGAACTGAAGAATGAGCACAAAATGAAAAAGACTACAGCACATTTATGGAATCTAAATGAAGATCCTCAACTGACAAATATGATAATACATTTTCTGAAACCAGGTATTGTGTTATTGTTTTATGCATTTTGTTATTGTGTCATGGTTATTGTACTCTTTACTCAAGATTTTATATTATACTTTTGCATAATCTTGTTTGATCAAAATATCAAATAATTTAAAACATGTTTTTGAAACTATTGTTGTTCTCCATTCAATGTAATTTTATGAAAGTTTAGGTAAATATCATATTGGAAATAAAAAAGCAATTCCACCTCCTGAAATTTTACTAAATGGTTTAAGGTAATTTCTTATTAATGAATTTAGTTCCTTAGGTTGTATTAAAGTTTAATGCTTTTTTCTTACATTTTAAAAAATCTTTTTAAAAATATTTTCCATATCAAAAAGTCTTAAACATTTAATTCCTTTGAAATATTTTCTAATCTCGAATTTCTTCTTTGTTAATTTTAGTATTCAAAAAGAACATGCAGTTATTGAACATAATGGTACTACTAATTGCATCAAAATCACTCCTAATAAAGAAGCAAAAGTGACCTGTAATGGAGTCAATCTTGTAGATGAATGTGAACTGCATCATGGTGATAGGTACTTATTTTTATTATTGATAATAATAATGATTATGTTTATAGTCATCTGCAGCATTTTCTAATGTTGTAACATTTTTCAACCCTAATATTTTGTAAGAATGCATACTTTATGTAATCAAAAGTTTTAATTAATTAAAATAATGTTATAAGTTAATTTGAATTTTATTTAGAATATCTTTAATCTTTTTTATAACAATTCAGTTTGTTGATTTTACTTCAAAAAGTGTTTCATTTTGAAAAATAGTTTTTAGATTTGTTACTTTATTGATTCAAATTATAAATAATTTTATCATCTCCCTTGTAGAATTTTGATTGGAAATAATCACTTATTTGTTCTTCACCACCCAAAAGATACAGAGCTTCTGAAAAAGAAAGAAGAAGCAAAGAAACAAGGGAAAGTTTTTGAAGATATTTTACCAACATTTGATCAAGCACAAGAGGAAATTGCACAGAATTCAGGACTGATTAACTACGGAAACATAGGTGATAGCAAAGAAGGAAAAAAATCCCCTCGTAAGTTTTTTTCTATTTAAACTGCTCACTCAAAATAAAGATTGTGATGATGGTTATAACTTTCAATTTAACTTTATTTGGCATAAAATATTAATATTAAATAAAATTAACTTTAGTATTGTAACCATTTTTATTGTGGTCTTTGGTTTTATTTTTTGAAACTTTTTTATTCTATCTTGTACATTTGCAGAGGATTTACTACTTCAAGAAGACTTGCTAAAAATCCTTCCAATGATTAATGAGGCAAATGCTATGAGTGAAGAACTTGACAAGAAAGTAAACAATGCTTTTGTTTTTAGTTTGTTTTTTTTAATTACTAAGAAATTACTCATAATCTTATTTTGATTTTTAATACAAAATTTAAAATCTTACTAACATCAAAAACCTATACTTAAAGATATAAGTTACAACCTTCTCATTAAAATTCAGTTAAAAACTATTAATCACTATTCTTTTCTTTTTTTTTAGTAGTTAAAAGTAATTAATACAATTTATGTATCTTATTATTAAAATCATTCTTTTGATAAAAAATGGAACTAATTGTCCCATATTATTGTCTATTATTGTTTATTATTTATTTATTTATCATAAAAAATTATAGGTTGCTTTTGAGCCAGTTTTAGTTTCACCTCAAGCAAGAGGTGAAAAAGAAGGAAGAACCGAAGTGAGTGGTTTTTGTTTAGCAATTATGTTTTTTGGAATGTTGAAAAATTGCTTTGAAAATTTTAATTTTTAAATTTTTTATGCTACAAAGGTTAAATTTTTAAATCATTTATGCTACACCAGGTTAAAGTGAAAATGCGTGATCTTACAAATGATAACGAATGGATATGGGAGAAGAATAAATTCATCAACCGAAAGTTTATCATGCAAGAAATGTATCAAAACTTTACAGATGGTGATCCCCATTGGAACGTAGTTAAGGCATGAATGTACATGCGTATAAAAAATCGAACAATTTTATTCAAAGTTGTTGTTTTTTTTTTGCACTGAAATTCTTGTTACTTAGTAACTATCTTTAACACAACTTATTTTATAGGAGAAAGATCCATTCTGGGAAGCACCGGATGCTGATGTTTTAATAGGCTCAGTTCATTTATATCTCCAAAGTCTGGCATATAAAGTAATATTGGATTTTAAACTATAGATTTTTAACTTTATTTTTTGAATTTTTTAAAATTTTTAAATATATATTTAATATAAATACATAATATATATAATTTTTATCAGATTGAGTTAGAGGAAACACTTGCCATAACTGATTTTAAAGGGAATGAGCTTGGTCAACTTTTTGTGCAGATCATACCTTGTGATACTACTGGAAAACCTGTCAGTGAAGATGAGTTTGTAGAAGACCCCAATGAATTAGTAAATCCTAATTATTTTATAAGTTTTGAATTTGAAAAGCACTATCAAAATCAAAACCTCATTATTATTTAATTTTTTAATTTCAAATTTTCCAGCTCTGATCCCAATTAAACTATGAAATTGCAAAAAAGAACCTAAAAAAGAGATTTTTAAATTTTTGTGTTTTTACATAAGAAATAATCTTTTAAATTTTATTTCTGTTGACTTCAGATTGGAAAATCACTTCATTGCCAAGTAAAAATATCTGCAGCAAGGGGCTTGCCAAAAAAGTTCTCCAAGGTTTTTTATAATTTTATCAACATTTTGTTTCAGTTTCCTATTTTATTTTTTTTTTGATTAACCGAAATGAAATATTATATTGCTCAACAATCCTATTATATTGCAGCACAATCTTACAAGGTAACTTTCTAAGATTCAAATTCAATTTTTTGCTTTGCAATCTAACAGGATTTATATTTGCAACAATTTAAATGAACGAATTTAAAAGGACAAAAATATACATACAAATAGATAAAAAGAGCGAGAGCTGATTTGCTTTAAATCAAGAATGAATGAAAAGAATGAATCAAAGAATGAAAAGTTTAAAAAAAACAACTCTAAAACACAAAAAGAATTTATTTTAATACGTATTTAAAGATATATATATTTTTATTTATTTAGGGTGAATCATATTGTTCATATAAGCTTTACATGCAAAACGAACCAACTTTAACATCTGTTGTGAAAAACACAATAAATCCTGACTTTAATCATCATAAAATATTTTCATTTAGTCCGGTGACAAAGTCCGTAAGTTCCAAAATCAGAATTAATTTTTACTTTTCAACTTTTCAAATACTTTTGAAGGAATTCTTTGTTAATTTGGTTTGATTGTGTATTTTAGTTCGTAGATTATTTAATGAAATCCCCGCTTGTTATTGACGTCTGGGGCAAGCAGTCTGGCGAAGTCAATCTCGATAACGCGAATATTAGTACCAGACAGTTAATGAGCCAAGATAAAATTTCCAATGGTCATGCTAAGCAAAATAATACAGGTGACGACGATGAACGATATAAGTTGCTGTGCGAAATAAATACATACAAACGACGAGCAGAGCGAATGAATAAAAAAATGGTGAGCAGCTTATTAGAATTAAAAGTCTTTTACTGAATACCACTTTCAACTTAGTACTGGCTTTGTTAAACTCATAATATAAAAAGGCTCGTTGTTATTTCTTTAGACACGGATTAATGAATATCTTAAAGAGAGGAAGGCTGCCAACCAAACAACGTTAGAGGTAAGGAAGTTCAGTTAATGTTATTTTTCATCACTCAGTCTGCATGTGAATCTTACCTTAATAGTAAATGTGAACTTTTGATTTCAATTAGTGTCTACAGTATCGGACAAAACATGGTGGACAAACTCAAATTTAGAACAAAAGTTGATCAAAAACTAAAAAAAACTAGTAAAACAATTGAACATATTATTTTTTATGTAGTTTATTATGTTGTTAACAAAACTTAAAACTTTTGAATCATACTAAAAATCACTAAAAAAGTTTTAAAACACATTTTCCCTAACAAACTACATTTTTCTTTGGACAAAACAAGGTGGACATTCAAAAAATCGACTGAAAATTCAAAAAAATTCAAAAATTAACTTATTATTTTTCAAAAAACTTCAAAAGTTGACTTAATATTTGGTAGGACCTCCTTTACTTTTAATTACTTCTTTCATTCTTCGGGGCATAGACGCAATTAATGAGTCAACAATTCTCATATCAATCTCTCGCCAGGCCTTCTCGATTTGTTCAAATAATTCCTCACTGGTCTTCACATTTGCACGCTCAATCTTATTGTCAATTATTTCCCACAAATTTTCTATGGGATTCAAGTCAGGGCTTTGTGCAGGCCACTCCATTATGGTGATATTCTTGTCCTTGAACCATTGTTTTACAATTTTTGACGTATGTTTGGGATCATTATCCTGTTGAAAAATCCATTTTAGGGGCATCTCCCATTCAGCATGTGGTAACATAACATCTTCCATTATATCTTTGTAAACAAAGCGGTCCATAATTCCATTAATTTTGTGAATAGGACCAGTTCCTAGTGCTGAGAAACATCCCCAAACCATAGCAGACGCTCCATGCTTAACACTCTTCTTGGTATATTTAGTATTGAATCTGGTGTTCTTTGGTCTCCAGACTCGCTTCTTGCCGTCGCTTCCAAAAAGGTTATATTTTGATTCATCACTAAAAAGTATGTTTTTCCACTGGTCTACAGTCCAATTTTGGTGTGCTTTGGCAAACGCAAGTCTTAGCTTTCTATTTTTAAAGGAAGTTAGCGGTTTCTTGGCAGGCATTCGAGAAAACAATTTTGCTTCGTTAGCTCTTCGTCGCACAGTGCGATTAGAGATTTGTAGTTCAAGTTTTTCGGTTAATTTTGTGGATGACAAAAATGGATCTTTTTTAAGCTCTTTAACAATTATTCGATCTAGTCTTTGTGTTGTTTTTCTTGGACGTCCGCCCCGATGGTTTGTTTTATAGCAGTCACGAGATCCAAATGATTTGACAGTTTTGCTTACAGTCGATTTAGCTATATTATATTTTCTACAAATTTCAGCTTGACGTTTTCCGCTTTTAAAATCTTTAATAATATTTTCACGTAAAACACTTCCTAATTTGTCGTAAGCCATTTTAAGTTGCAATTTTTGCAAAATTTACCCCATATATCACGAGTTAAATCTATTTTTAGTTTAATTGAAAAAATAATTGGCCAGACGTTCCAAAATCTATTTATTATTTTAGAGTAATGTTAGGATAAAAGTGAAAACAAAAGAATGCGGTAAATTGAATAAAGACAATGAAATCTTATAAAAAAAGCTTCGTTTTGATTTGTCCACCTTGTTTTGTCCAAGGAAAAATGTAGTTTGTTGAGAAAAATGTGTTATAAATTTTTTTTGTGATTCTTAGTATGATTCAAACGTTTTAAATTTTGTTAAGAACATAATAAACTATTTAAAAATTAATATGTACAATTGTTTTACTAGTTCTTTTTAGTTTTTGATTAACTTTTGTTCTAAATTTGAGTTTGTCCACCATGTTTTGTCCGATACTGTAGATAAATTCAAATCTTGTTAATCGTGAAAAACTTGTTTCTGAAATATTTTTTACAAGTAATTCAATTACTAAAAGTTTTGATTTTTTTAAACTTCTATCAGTTGTCAAAAGTTGAAGCGATACTTCAAGGACCTGATAGAAAAGATATGCAACGATTTGCAGCTGCAGCAAACGTGGTGCTAACCTCTGAAAAAGTAAAAGGTAAAAACCCGACAAGTACTGCATGTTCAATGCAATGATTGATAGGATTCGATCAATGACAGCGCTTTTTAATAAGTATTTTTCTAACCAAAATTATCGAGAACCAAAATGAACGCTGTGATATTATAAATTTGAGATCATAGATATTATTCCCGAATTTCTGGAAAATTTTGTAAAGTTTATTTTTTTATACTTAATGAATTTTATTTATAATAGGGTATGACGGGGTGGTTTGGATAAAAAAAAAAGGATAGTTTAGAACTACTTTGTGCGAGGCTAATTGTAAATATGCACGATTTTTGGTTTTGTATTTATATTATTACACCATTTATATCATTTATATAGTTATTGTTTAATAAAAAATATATATTTAATTAAAATTATATATATTGAATAATGAGAAAAGTCACAAGTAATATTTATTTCTTTTTTACATTTCGTAATAAAATCTATGTCAAAGAACGCTACATCGTTTGAAATCCAAACGTGTATAATGTTTTTATAACTTCCTAGAACAGCTATATCAAAAACAAATAAACTTACCGATCCGTATATGTACGATACCCGCTCTCTACTGCAAGTCTACTACAGTATCGGACAAAACATGGTGGACAAACTCAAATTTAGAACAAAAGTTAATCAAAAACTAAAAAGAACTAGTAAAACAATTGTACATATTAATTTTTAAATAGTTTATTATGTTCTTAACAAAATTTAAAACGTTTGAATCATACTAAGAATCACAAAAAAAATTTATAACACATTTTTCTCAACAAACTACATTTTTCCTTGGACAAAACAAGGTGGACAAATCAAAACGAAGCTTTTTTTATAAGATTTCATTGTCTTTATTCAATTTACCGCATTCTTTTGTTTTCACTTTTATCCTAACATTACTCTAAAATAATAAATAGATTTTGGAACGTCTGGCCAATTATTTTTTCAATTAAACTAAAAATAGATTTAACTCGTGATATATGGGGTAAATTTTGCAAAAATTGCAACTTAAAATGGCTTACGACAAATTAGGAAGTGTTTTACGTGAAAATATTATTAAAGATTTTAAAAGCGGAAAACGTCAAGCTGAAATTTGTAGAAAATATAATATAGCTAAATCGACTGTAAGCAAAACTGTCAAATCATTTGGATCTCGTGACTGCTATAAAACAAACCATCGGGGCGGACGTCCAAGAAAAACAACACAAAGACTAGATCGAATAATTGTTAAAGAGCTTAAAAAAGATCCATTTTTGTCATCCACAAAATTAACCGAAAAACTTGAACTACAAATCTCTAATCGCACTGTGCGACGAAGAGCTAACGAAGCAAAATTGTTTTCTCGAATGCCTGCCAAGAAACCGCTAACTTCCTTTAAAAATAGAAAGCTAAGACTTGCGTTTGCCAAAGCACACCAAAATTGGACTGTAGACCAGTGGAAAAACATACTTTTTAGTGATGAATCAAAATATAACCTTTTTGGAAGCGACGGCAAGAAGCGAGTCTGGAGACCAAAGAACACCAGATTCAATACTAAATATACCAAGAAGAGTGTTAAGCATGGAGCGTCTGCTATGGTTTGGGGATGTTTCTCAGCACTAGGAACTGGTCCTATTCACAAAATTAATGGAATTATGGACCGCTTTGTTTACAAAGATATAATGGAAGATGTTATGTTACCACATGCTGAATGGGAGATGCCCCTAAAATGGATTTTTCAACAGGATAATGATCCCAAACATACGTCAAAAATTGTAAAACAATGGTTCAAGGACAAGAATATCACCATAATGGAGTGGCCTGCACAAAGCCCTGACTTGAATCCCATAGAAAATTTGTGGGAAATAATTGACAATAAGATTGAGCGTGCAAATGTGAAGACCAGTGAGGAATTATTTGAACAAATCGAGAAGGCCTGGCGAGAGATTGATATGAGAATTGTTGACTCATTAATTGCGTCTATGCCCCGAAGAATGAAAGAAGTAATTAAAAGTAAAGGAGGTCCTACCAAATATTAAGTCAACTTTTGAAGTTTTTTGAAAAATAATAAGTTAATTTTTGAATTTTTTTGAATTTTCAGTCGATTTTTTGAATGTCCACCTTGTTTTGTCCAAAGAAAAATGTAGTTTGTTAGGGAAAATGTGTTTTAAAACTTTTTTAGTGATTTTTAGTATGATTCAAAAGTTTTAAGTTTTGTTAACAACATAATAAACTACATAAAAAATAATATGTTCAATTGTTTTACTAGTTTTTTTTAGTTTTTGATCAACTTTTGTTCTAAATTTGAGTTTGTCCACCATGTTTTGTCCGATACTGTAGATACGTATTTTTACATGACCCGCTCTCAAGTGACAAATTGCAAAAAATGTAATATAACGTTACATGCCAACAATGTGTTAATATTTTACCATAAATGTAAAAAAAAAAAAATGCCTTGTAAGTCGTAGGGTCTGGTTAAATATTTCAAGTTACAAATTTTAATTTTGATTTAAAGATAGTCAATTTCCAAGACTTTTCAGCAATAAACGAGACTTGACTAACTTGAAAAACTGGACCAAAAGCTCGCAGCTTTGACAAGTGAGCCACAGTGCTGTGAGTCTGTGACATAAAAAATGACCAGTCAATTTGACTACATTTAATTTAATTCGAGTTAAAGTTACTTACCAATAAAGGGGGTGACGTTAAGCACGTACATTCTTCAGAACGTACTTTGCATTCACGTGATTCTTTGATACGATTCGTTGTTCCTGCTCGACCAAGTATCGGTAGACAATACTTTGTCCACGACAGTCTTAACTCGTTGGAGCAAGGATGTTGGAGAATATTGTGGAGTGTTTGATGTTAAATCAGGGGTCCAGGAACATCATGTATCGCAGGAAGTTTGGTGAGTCGACCATCGAGAATGGTAAATTTTCTATGGTTAAGAACCTCATGGTTTCAAATTCATACCGCAGCTGTGAGGGCTTGATTTTGAGAGGAATTATATACAAGTTGAACACATCAAACATAAAATGTTGTTATAGTCGGATGATAATTGGTCAACCCATTAACAGCACTGCAGGTCTTTATGAAGTTGCGCAATCTTATTTTTTAACAATTAACATTTGACATTTGACAGTTAACTAACAACTAACTGTCAAATTTCAAGTGTTAACAGTTAAAATTCAAGATTGTATAACTAACTTCTGTGAGGGCGGGTTTTTTTTTTTTAATAAATTTTTTTGGTGTTCTTATGTTCTGTTCCTTAGGTGATATATATGTATGATGTAAGTGTAATGACTCAGATATGGTAGAAGCGTGGTAGGAAGCATTAGACAACTCTTCTCATAAGGTTCTCTTTAAAATTTCTTTAAATTCTTCTCATAAAGTTCTCTTTAAATGTTCAAAATTCTTTTGTCATAAAATCCTCTTTAAAATCTCTAAAAATTCTTTTCTCTTAAAATTCTCTAATAAAGAGAGTTACTCAAAATCTCTTAAAATTCTTTCTTAATGCATCTTCAAAAACTCTCTTTAAAATACTTCATCAAAATCTCCCAAAAAAACTCAATCTTAAAAAAAACCGTAAGATTTTCTCAACCGTTCCTTTTCTATCTGTCCGCAGATGTTATTTTCAATTCTCGTTCAGACAATAGAGCTCTTTTTCTTTAAGTTCGTTTAGTACTGCTTTAACTTCTGACTCTGGTATTCTTTAAAACAGGTTTAGCTAGTTTTCTTTTATTAGTCTTTTTCTCAGAAAGGCTACAGAACTTTCGAGAGCTTTACTAATTAAACTCATACCATTGTATTTCTAGTCGTGTTTGCGAAAACAATTTTAAACATTAATGGTGGGACTTATTCATTTTTCGTGTCGTTGAACTTGTGTGTCCACCTGGTGTTTTGGTTGACTCGCTCTTTTCTTCGTTCAAATGTTATATGCTTGAGTCAGGTAATTAACAGAAATAAAAATAGAAATAGAGATAAAAACTAGTTTGAAAAATTGTTTCGTTCATCTCAATAATTAAGGCAAATAATTAGTTCTTTTATTGAAAGTTTTATGCATGCCTCTAAAATATCATTTATTGTTAAGACAAATATTAAGGAAAATTTTCAAATAACTTAATAAATAATTAGTTCTTTTTCGGAAACTGTTTGTATTCATCAAAAACTAAAAAATCATGTTTTATGAAGGCAAATATTAAGGAAATATTGAGGCAAATATTTCAATAAAAAGTCCGTAAACCGAAAATGTGATTTGATCCGTGTTTTCGAATTTTTAATCCGAAAAGTAATCCTTATTAACAATCTGATCCGTTTTTGTGGATTTTAAATTCAATAAATAATCCGAAATATTCGTCCGATCCGATATGGCAAACTTAATCCGATTCGTTTCATTTTTTTTATTTCACTTTTTTTTTCTTTTCAGATGCCTAAGCTGTCTAATACTTGGGAGTTCTTCAACAATGTGGAGGAAAACAAGGCAAAATGCAAGGCTAAAATTGAGGGGTATTTGAATTCAAAACCAGCTCCAGCAAATACAAATGTACTGGAATTCTGGAAACAAAACCAGTATATTTACCCAATAATGTCAAGGCTGGCCAGAAAAAACCTCTGTATACCTGCTGCATCATCAACATCTGAAAGAGTTTTCTCAACAGCAGGGAATATATACAGCTCTAGAAGAACCAATCTTTCAATCTCAAAGGTTGAGATGTTGGTATATATGAAAGAAAACACTAAGCAACTCAGTAAAATTCAAGACATTGTGTGGCCAGGAAATGAATTTGGAAAATGATTAACTTTCAGTGTGTTTTTGTCTTTTTTACTTCTTAACAAGGAAATCATTTCGTTTCATTCTATATTTGAATATTATAAATAAATAAAAATGAATCTTATTTCTAAAGCATTTTTTATTCTGAATCCGTATTAATCCGTAAAAATAATATCGGTTCGATTCGAAAGAATTTTTTTGAATTGGAATGTTTTATTTAAGTAAAATATTGCAGTGTAAAAGTGTGTAAATAATACCCATTACCCATGGGGATAAAAGTAATGGACTGCAGTATCCCTCTGCTGAGCTGTAAATAATACTTTATTAAATTCATTCAATAGGTAGTACTTTGTCCCATTCAATAAGCGCATCACTTTATCCAAAAATGATTAGTCACACCAAAAACACCATTAACCAAGCTTGAATGTTTTACTCACTGTAGTACTAGAGACTGCTATCTATTTAAGCATGGAATTTTATTTTCCATAACTTCAAAAATTGCTGCAAAATCAGAAAAAAAAAACATTTTTAAAAATTACTTTTTACATTCGAAAACACAATAACATCCATTGTCATTACGGTCATAGAGCAATAGGATGGATGAGTCGGTCAGTTGAGTTCTTGTTTCTATCACTCTTTGTAACAGGAATTTGAATATCCTTACATCGATGCTTCTATAAGAATCTGAGTTTGTCCCATTCAATAATCGTCCCATTCATTAAGGTTTTCCCCTAATTGTAATTTGTAAAAAAAACCCCACAGTAAATACAACCTATATTTAGAGTTTTGAAACAGCCTTTGCCAAAGTTTAATTATAGACACTATTTTAATAGTTTTTTTATTTTGCGACAGTGTTTTAAGTTTAGAAATGATTCAAATTCAAAGAAAAAATGGTGATCAAAGAAATCTTTTCCATTAAAAGTAAGGTCAAATGGGTGACAAGTTCAAAGTAACAAAGATTTCCTACAGATTGACTGATGGCTTAATTTTTTATTTTTAAAGCCTCTATGTATAGACTCCGGGCGATGAAGCAAGGAACAAAAAAATCCAAAAAATTGAAGTCTTTTTTTTTCCTTGGACGTAGGCAGATGATTTCAATTATTTTGTTTTTTGAAACATGGATGCATGGGCTACCAAACCCAATTGGTTTTATTTTTGAGCATGACTTTTATGTTTTGAGGCTCTCCGGGCAGGTGTGAGCTTATAGTGTATTCGAGGCAAAAAAATGCTCAAAAAATACACAAAATTAAGGCTGGTGAATGAAGGACCAAGGAGTTGAATGAAACCAGAGTTTAACAAAAAATTTTACTTCAGCTTTTTTATATTTCGTTATACTTTTTTAGTCATTTTAAAATTATCCTTACAGGTCTATTTTATTATTGTTTACACGAAAAAAGTACCCAAATTTACAAATGTTTATCTTGGAAAAATGATGAAATCTGTTCGTGCCGACATAAATTTCCTTTACCTTGGTGTAATTTGTTTAGTAATTTGTTTAATAATTTGTCAACGCGTGAAGTAGTTACTTTACCCTGAACAGTCTTATTAAACAAATGCTATAAAAGTTTGTAATTTCGGAAAGTTCTAGAACATTTGATGACGTTAGGGATTTAATAGCTTTAATAGATTTACCAATAAGAATTGTAAATATGTGTTTGTGGTGATTTATGACGGTTTGTGGAAGGATATTTTGGGAAAAGCATGGGGTATATATAAAGGAGAAAATTTGTAAAAAAGTGAGAGTTAGTGAGAAGAGAAAATTATTGCTATTTAGTGACTTGTTGATTGCGAGAAAAAACTACAAGCTAACCGGGCCATGGAACCAAGTATGAGATTGTTTGATATGTTTGAAACGTATGATGGCACTTCGGATGCTGCTGTTTGGATTCAACGAACAAAAGTGATTGCTGAAATTCAGAACTTAAAGCTTGAACTACTTTTTCCGATTCTTCTCAGAGAAGCTGCTTATGCAGTGTACGATGCTTTAACCGCGGAAGTCAAAAAAGATGTAGTGGAAGTCGAGCGTGTGTTATTAGCGGCGTTTTCTATAGATGCCTACACTGCATATGAACTATTCACAAAACGAAAATTATGTGACGAAGAAAAAGTTGACGTGTTTTTAGCTGATTTAAGACGATTAGCCTATCTAGCTAAATTACCAGAGGAGTCTGTGCGTTTGGCGTTTGTTGTGGGTTTGCCAGAAGTCTTATCATCAAGATTTCGAGCCGTAATGGACCCGATTGATAAAATGTTACCCAGAGTGAGAGCTGCTATGAACTGTGCAAATGTGATTGACAGTGATGCTGTTGGCGCTGTGTCTAGACGCCATGCTACAAAAACTGCGTTAGTGTGTTACAACTGTAAAGGTTTGAATCACATTGCAAAGAACTGTTCGCTTGCGAAGAGCTTGTCTCCGAAGACTGTTAGATGTTTTAAATGTGGCGAGGAAGGACACATTGCATCGAAATGCTGGAAGCTGCAGGGAAACGATTGCAGGAGCGAGGTATCTGCGCTACCTCGCTCCTGAACATCGGTGGAATGAGCGCATTATCTGTTATTCGTTTGAAAGTTAACGGTATGGTTGCGACAGCGTTAGTAGACACAGGGTGTTCGAAGACAATTTTGAATAAAAAATTCCTGCCCAGAAGTCAATGTAGGTACTCAAACTCTCAAAAGGTAGTAACGTTTGAAGGAAAGGTTCATCAGTGCACTGGGTCAGCGGTCGTGATTCTTGAGGTTGATGGCATTAAAGCACGTGATCAGGTTATTTTAGTGGATTTCCAACCGTTTGGAGTCGATATGATGCTTGGAATGAGTTCCATTAAGTTACTAGGAGGAGTATCCATCTCTCCTTTGGGAAAAGCGAAGTTCGGATTAAGTTACTGTGGAGCAACGGCTTTGAACAAGAACAAAGTCAAGAAAATCGAAATAAAAAAGAAAGATCATGAAGCAGTTTTTAATGGTGCTGAATGGAGAGTCAAATGGAAATGGAGAGATGGAGAAGGCCCCAACCGATTGTATAATAAAGTGGCACAGTACGGAATTCCACAATACGCTAGAGCAGACTATGAAAACGAACTACAGGAATGGATTGATCGGAAATGGCTGTTAGAGTACAACGAAAATGAATTGGGGCCGCCCAAAAGGCAGATTCCGTTAATGGCTGTCATTCAGAGAAACAAAGACAACAAAATCCGACCTGTTCTAGACTGGAGAGAAGCTAACGATTTAATTGAGGCATACACGAGAGATGCAGATGTGTGTGTCGAAAAGCTTAGAGAATGGAGAAGGATGGGTAACAAACCAGCAATCATCGATTTACGCAAGGCTTATCTTCAACTAAAAACTGATAAATCTCTTTGGCCGTTCCAAACAGTGGTGTTTCGAAATAAAAGGTATTGCTTGACACGACTTGGTTTCGGATTGAATGTTGCGCCAATGATCATGAAATCCGTTGTGAGTGCCGTCATTGATCAAGACGAATTAGTGAAGAGGGGAACGTCCGCTTATGTAGACGACAATTTCGTAGACGAAAGTGTGGTGAGTCTTGATTATGTCAAGAGGCATTTTTTGAAATATGGTTTAGAGAGTAAAGATGGTGAGCAGATTGATGATAATGGAGTTCGTGTGTTAGGATTGTGTGTGCGCAAGGTTGGTAACAAACTGATGTGGTCCAGAGGGAATCGAGTTGATGCTATCTCGCAAAAGTTAACCAGGAGAGTTGTGTTTTCAATCTGTGGACAGTTGGTAGGACATTTACCCGTGTGTGGTTGGTTGCGAGTGATTTGTAGTCTCTTGAAGAGGAAAGCTGTCAGTCTGACGACGGGTTGGGACGATGATGTTTGTGATGAGAACGTTAAGTGGGTGCTTCAGGAAGTATTTGCTGAGGTGGAACGCTGCGAGCCTGCTTGTGGTGATTGGGCTGTGCGTGGTGATGAGGGAAAAGTGTGGGTTGATGCCAGTTCTTTAGCGATTGGTGCTCTTATTCAAGTTGGGGAGACTACTGTGGAGGATGCAACATGGCTGCGAAAAGAAACGTCTGATGTTCATATAAACATGGCAGAACTAGACGCTGTGATACGGGGAATGAATATGGCTCTGATGTGGAAGCTGAAGAAAGTGACTGTTTTTACCGATTCCGTGACTGTGTACCACTGGGTTTCTGACGCCCTTACGGGAAAATCAAGGTTGAGATCAAAAGCGACGGGGGAAATGCTGATTCGAAGAAGACTGAGCGTGTTGCAACAACTAATTGAAGAATACGATGTTAGCGTCGAGGTGAAACTCATTCCTTCTAAAGATAATTTGGCCGACGCATTAACTAGAGTTCGCAGCAGATGGCTCAACAAACTGACTGTGCCAGAGTGTCGGAATAGTTGCATGGGAGTCGCAGCTACGAAGGCTGAAGCTATTTCCAATATACACAAAAGAACTGGACATTTTGGAGTGAATCGAACGTTAAACTTTGTTCGTAAAACAATTCCGACTGCTACTGAAAACGATGTTCGAAGTGTGATAAAAAATTGCGAACCATGTCAGTCAATAGATCCAGCGCCAATACGGTGGGAAAAAGGAAAATTGGATGTTAAAGGAAACTGGGAGAGATTGGCCATGGATATCACGCATTATGGCACTGACAAGTTTTTGAGTCTAATTGATTGTGGACCTTCAAAATACGCGTTGTGGCGACAATTATCGAGCTCATACGGAAGTGTTGCCATAGTCCGAATACTCCGTCTTGTTTTTTGTGAACGTGGAGCACCGTCTGAGATATTAACTGACAATGAGCCAACATTTAAGACTAAAGAGATAAGGAGTTTCCTTGATAGTTGGGGAGTGCAAATTAGATATAGAGCCGCTTATTATCCTGAAGGAAATGGAATTGTGGAAAGAAACCACCGTACGATCAAGAGAATAGCAGAACGATCAAAAATGTCGATACCGGAAGCACTATATTGGTACAATGTCTCAGCCGACAAAAATGGTGCAAGCCTGATGGGCAAAATATACAGCTACCCCATTGGTGTGAAAGGATTGAAAAAAGAGAATCTTCCTGTACGAAATGTCCTGAACGAGAGATTTCGAATTGGCGATAAAGTCTGGCTGAAACCACCAAATGCGAGGTGCCATACAAAGTGGCAACCAGCTACGGTAACTCGGAATGCGTTAAACCAAACCGTAGAAGTGAACGGCATTCCACGTCATGTGAAACATGTTAGACCTCGAACTGATACTCAGCCCTACATTATCCCTGATGAGGAAGTAGAGATGAATGTTGAAACTGATCAAGTGGACGCTGAAAACCAAGGAGATCCAATTAAAGATGTATTAGAGACGAACGAGGAAAATATCGACGCTGAAGATAGACCCCAAGAAATCGACATGCTTTTGCGACGGAGTGGTCGGGAACGGCGCATGCCTTCGAAATACCTTGATTACTATTTGGATGATCCGTAAGGATCAAGGAGGAGTGTAATTTCGGAAAGTTCTAGAACATTTGATGACGTTAGGGATTTAATAGCTTTAATAGATTTACCAATAAGAATTGTAAATATGTGTTTGTGGTGATTTATGACGGTTTGTGGAAGGATATTTTGGGAAAAGCATGGGGTATATATAAAGGAGAAAATTTGTAAAAAAGTGAGAGTTAGTGAGAAGAGAAAATTATTGCTATTTAGTGACTTGTTGATTGCGAGAAAAAACTACAAAGTTTAAACTAATACCATGTGATCAGAGTTTCTGTTTTAAAACTGTGGGCAGCCATTTTAATAGATTTTTTTGTTGACGTGTAAAAATTTAAAGTTTGTCGGAAACTCGCATGGCTCGCTGATTTCTGCGGCCTCTTTGATGTAAAACAATGAGTTGCACGTCCATCTCTTATACGTCCATGGACCTACATGCATTAACAACTACGTACATTAACACCCACACACATTTAACACTTTACATACTTTAATACCTACACACACGCTAATTGCATATTGAAGACGTTATTCACGACAATATCAGACTTTATAAATAATTCAAACTTAAAACATTTTTTTTGATTCCAGAAAAAAACTACCATGCCTCACATACCTCATAATATTTTGTTTCAACCCTCTTTAAAGATTGCTTCGAATTGCTATTTGAGTTAAATCCATAAAACTTATTTTATAAATGTAAATTTGTTATGCCAAAAACCTTTGCAGTTTTAAACGCTAAATGAATTCTTTTTTAAATAATTTTCAGAATAAAACAACTTCAGTTTATGTTTGCCAGTAAATTTGAAGATTTTCAATTAAAATGTGCGAATACTTTTTCAGAGATTGTTTCAAGCCAGTAAGATATTTTTTTTCTAAAACGTTGTGTGGAAATTACATCAAGAGCTAAATTTTAAAATATTTAGAGAGGGGTATTTTGTCCTATAGGTCCACATAGCCACCAGAGAAAAGTTAATTTTTTCTATTTAGCGTTTTTTTAATAAGTTTTTAAGTAAAAATTTCAAAACCTGCATGCAAAAGTAATTCTATATTCAAAGCATTTTAAATCAATAATCATTATTTCCCTTGTAACTAACAGTTTAAGATAATTAAAATGACATAAAAAGCGAGTCTTTACAAGAAACCAGGCTTAAGCTAGAGTCTAAACCTATACTACACCATTTGACCTTTAAGCCTGAGATTTTGTATTTCCATCAGTTATAATAGAGCAATTTAAAAGTTTATATCTCATAAAATATATTTGATATACAAATACGTTATAAGTAAAATAATATCAAACAAGTGATTACACTTTTACACTTTAATAATCTTAAACCTACACGATTTTAATAACTATATTTTTGGTACTCAATTTATAGATAGAATGAATGAAAAAGGAGATTTTTCACATTCTCATGCTAATGTGTACTGGAAAAAAGAAGATTTTTCTATACGCAATGCAATGCTTGGTTTGCCATACCAAGAAAGTAACAAAATAATCAATTCTACACATGTGCAAGTTGAAAAGAAGCCTTTACAAAAAAAAGTTACTAAAAGAATTGAATTAATAAAGCCTCAAGTGCAACCAAATTCATCTACTAAAATTGACTCTGACCCAGACAAGAAGTTTAGGAAGGAATGTACTTTAAAAGATCTCTGTAAAGAAGACAAGATTAAGGTAAACCATAAGATTTATTACTAATAAAAAAATCGCAACAAAATTTTATTTTATTAAAACTGCCTCTATATATTTAGATAACAAATTTGATAAAAGAACTTGCAAAATATGGTGAAGAGAAAGAAAGAGCTTTAAATGAACTGCAGAATGTAAAAAAAGATTTTGAGGAAAAGCTTCAAAAGCTTGATTATGAAAAGCAAATATCAATCAGAAATCAAAATGTGTTAAAGGAAAAGTTGTTAGAATATGAGTTGCATGAAAAAAATGTAGAAAATTTGAGAAATACACAGGAAAGTGGAAATCCACATCCAAGAAAATCTCTGTCTGAATCAAGCATTTCGGAGGTGTCTAATTTTAAAAGTAATATGGAAAAAAGTAATGAAAATAAAGAGCAAAATAGTAAAGTTATCTATCCTGATGAAAATGCTTGGTTGGGAGAAGTTTTTTATGAACAACAAAAACAGTTCGATCTGCAGCAAAAACGACTGCAAGACCAGATTGAACAACTTCAAAAACTTCAGGAGTCTATTGTACTGCAACAGCTTAATACAAAAGCAAGAATTAATTCTATGTCACCAATTAATTACATGTCACCAATTATCAACAAAGATAGTGAAAGTGCAACTCTGAAGTGTAGTTTAGATTTAAAGTCACATGATTCTCAAACCATAAAGAAAAATAAACTTGATGAATATTTAGTAAATCAAAAGATAAACACTGAAAAAAAATTCTCAGAAAGTAGCAGTGATAGTGGTATAACACATGATACTCATGTAAATAAATATAAATTATCGAATGAAGTAAAATTTTTAGCAGAAAAAAATCCCAATAATGTTAGTACAGTATCTGCAAGTACATCTTGTTCAGCCAATGATAAAAAAGAAGTTTCTATACAGATAAACAATCCAAATGAATGGTATTTAGATTTGCACAGCAAAGAGAGTTTGCTGTACAAAACTAAATATCCTTTAAGATCGAAACATATCAGTGTTTTAGATTCATCCCAAGTTCCTTCAATACAACAGCAAGAAGATTGTTTTAATTGCACCATTTCTAATAAGAGTTTTACTAAAAAAAAGCAAAGACAAAGTAACTCACAAGATGTTCTGAAGCTTATTGAATATTGCGAAGAAAGTGACAAAGATAAAAATCTTACTGAAAAACTTTCTGATAATCACTTTTCTAAAGCATTTTTCAAAAAAGAAAATCACACTAAATCTAAACAGTACATACTTCAGCCTGCAACACCTTTATCAACTAATGTAAACTGTTTTAGCATTAAAAATGTTAACCCTAATAGATTTTTCCAAAACTCTAAATTAGAAATATCAGATACATTGAGATTGCAGAATCGACAAACTCAGAACATAAGTTTAAAAAGATGTGAATCAAAGGAAAAGACAATAGATGATTGTGAAATTTTAAATGATATTTTCTTTATTCATTAATGTATTCTTCGATTTTTTTTTTTTTTCAATCAATAATAAGTTTTGAACATCATGTTTTAAATTGTGACTTTGTTTTGAACTTTTTTTCACTATTCAATATGCAATGGAGTTGTGTAGAACCATTATTGTTGTTTTAATTTTTCCAGGATTTTAGGTTTTTTGAATTTTAATTTCAGTTTTATGAAGCTTTTAATTTTGCTATTTATTCCTGTATTTTAAAAGATTATTTATAACACATGAGTAAAATCTTTAAATACTATAAACCTTATTTTACTTTAAATAATATAGACTTTATTTAGATCATATGATTACTATATTTTATATCTATATATAAAATTTATATCAGTTTATAGTAATATTTAAATGTATTAATGTTAGTAAAACTATCGTTAATTCAATAATTTATTTTCAACAAAAAGTCTTGTTGTAAATTTCTTGCAAATAGTATCACTTTTTGAATGATATTATTGTTAATGAAACTAATTAAAAGAATTCTGTCTTGTTGCTAAACTTTAAGCCTGATTACTACTAAAAACAAGTCTTTGTAAGAATCTTTTAAAGTATCAAGTGCTTTACATTTATGAGGTAGCCTCCAAATTCAACAGTTTACATATCTCTCAATTTAGTTTTATACAAAGTTGATTTTTTTATGCCAAGGAAAATGTTGTTTCAATGTCTTATTGGTTTCTCTATTTTTTTGGCTGGCAGCTGCTTACATCAGTAAGTATTATTTGTAACTTAAAAATGATGAGCAACTTGGTGAAACTTAAGGACAGTTAAAATAGCACACTGAAACTCTTTGAACCCTCATGACATGACAAGAACAAATCACATGAAACAAACAGAACATTCAGCATTAGATAAACTTGACCTAAAAACTAATGATAAACAGACTTAAGAACTGAAACACTAAGTTAAAAAAAAACTTCTGTGTCAATTATAGTTGTTAAAATCTTTTTTTTAGTCACATGTAAAATTTTATATAGATTTATTTTTTACCATCAAATGTTTATCAAGTTATTGAAATGCTATAAATACTAAATTTGTTTACGAAAAACTAAAAGCATTTGATTCCTTTAACTAGACTTATTGTGGATGAGACATTATATAATCAGGTTGGTTATTTGTTTTTAATTACATCTTTCATTAAAGTTCTTCATGATCTCATATTAGGCAAATGTCATGAATACTTACATTTATGATATACTATCATCTGTTGAAGGAATTAAAAGACAAAGGTTCAAAACACTACAAGGTAGACAATCTTCTAGTTGGTGCTCGTTATGAAGTTCGAGTATCTTATCCTTCTGTCGTAAGTTATTGTTGTAAGTAATGTTGTAAGTTATAAAAATTATATTTATAATATTTAATATTGTTATATTAATATGTTAAAAAATATATTAGACAAGAAAATGTCAGTTAATTGGCGTGGTAACTTTGCTAAATAAAAGTTTCACGTGTGTTTTAACTTGTTTTTTGTTTTCTTTTTTTAAAGATTCCCACTGATTTTGTTATTGATGTCGGAACGGAAGAATCTTTTTCTTCAAGAAAGCTTCTGAATGTTGAGCAACTGCAGTTTAATGCTCAGCACAACGTAAGTTTTGTGGTAAATGCTCCAATTGTTCCCCTCCTTCTCTGTTAGCATCTAAGGTTATTTGGCATGTAAAGATAATTACTAAGCAATGTGCAACTTAACCAAATCTGTTCTTTCGCAAATTACACAGGTCAACAGCATTTTTGGGGCCAAAGATATTTCAACGAATTTAGGGTAACTTTGGGGTGCTGATTCTGAATGTCATCAGTTTTGCCAGATTGGCTCAAGTTTTTGAGATTTTTCGTGAAATGTGTAAAAAAAAAGACGTAATTTGCTACACGCGCATTAACTTTATTGATATTGTCATGAATACAATAAATTTACCAAAATAAATGTTGATTTTAGTTTATTTTAACTAGTTTTAGAAAGTAATCTTCAAAAATGAACAAGACATGAAAGATAGGAGACATTTAATTGCTGGAAAAGCGCTTTTTATATGATTTTCTTCTATGTGAGCTATTCAGGCAGTCACGCTGTAGATTCCAGCAGTAATCAGCCATCATATGTCTGTCCCATCTGCCTTGGTACCTTTCCTCCATCACCATAATATCCTGATGAAATCTCTCCCCTTGTTCTTCGCTAAAATCTCCAAGGTTTTCTGGAAATCTGTCCAAGTGACTGTGAAGATAATGCAATTTAATGCTCATGTGTACACCCAGATTTCTAAATCTCAATAGCATGTTTTGTACCAGTTCTTCATAATTGTCTGCCTTTTTATTTCCCAAGAAGTTCTTCACTACCAACACAAAACTACACCATGCAGCAGCTTCAATGTCATTCATTTCCTTAGGAAAATTTGAATCTTTAATGAGTTTGCGAATTTGAGGACCATTAAAGATTCCTGCCTTCAATTTTTTGCTACTAAGACCAGGGAAAGATCTGCAGATGTACATGAAGCAATTGCCATCTTTGTCTTATGCCTTTACGAACTGCTTCATTAATCCTAACTTTATGTGAAGTGGTGGTAGAATGATTTTTTCCCTGTCCACCAAAGGTTCGTTCACTATGTTTGATGCTCCTACTGTCAAGGTGTCCCTTGGAGGCCAATTCAGTTTCTCCCAGTGCTGATGTTTTGCTCTACTATCCCACATGCAGATGAAGCAAGGATACTTTGTGTATCCACTTTGCTGTCCAAGTAAAAAGTTGACCATTTTTAAATCAACACATATCAGCCACGAATGTACATGGTAGCACAGTTTCTCCAAGACCATTTTGACATTTTTGTATTGTTCTGCAAGTTTAGTTGAGTGAGCTACTGGAAGAGATGCACACTGATTGCCATTGTTCAACAAAACACATTTCAAACTCCTTTTAGAACTATCTATGAAAAGCCTTCAGTCTTCAGGACGATATACTTGTAAACCCATTTGCAGCATTAGGCCAGCAATATCCTTACAATATACAAGTAGGTCATCTTCACAGAAAAATTGAAGAAGTGCTTCTTCTCTGGTCCTGTAAGATGTAATTTTAGTTCCAGGCGTCAGACAATTTTTTTCACTTAGCCTTGAAGCTAAAAGTTCAGATGCACTTTTTGAGAGGTTGAGGTCTTTTATTAGATCGTTGAGCTCTCCTTGGGTAAATTGCGTAGGTGTTCTGAAACTTCCTTCATATTCTGGTTCACTTCCAGAACTAATGCTTAGCTCCATACCCTGCATTTCATCATCATCAGGTGGGGGAAGGTCAGGTAACATGGTAAACACAGGTACAGGCACATCTTCACAATGAGGGACAGGCCTTCTTGCAGATTCCATGTTAGGATACTCCCATTTTTGTTTCTTATGCTTATTGAATCCTTGCACTTGCACTGCACAGAAATAACAGTCATCATGATGATTTTTTTGCTCTCTCCACACCATTGGAACACCAAATTTGAAGCTTTTTCTTTGTCCTTTGCTCCATTTTCGTAATAATTCGATACATGCTTTGCACACTATGTGTGGTGCCCAAGACTTGTCTTGGTCCCCAAGCATAACCCCAAAATAGGCCAAATAAACTTTTTTTATGAAGCATATTATGTTTCTTCTATGTTTTTGCAGTGTATATTCACCACAAATGTAACAGAATGAGTCTGGATCGTTAAGACAACTTCTTCTTGATAAGTTCATGCTTTTCACTGGAAAACAGACAACAACATAAAGTTAGTGCAAAAATCAAGCTATGAACAAACTTTTAGAACACTAATTAACAAAAAACTATATTGAGAACTGCTCAGTTCAAGTACTAATCCCAAGAAATTAATGAGATGATGCGTCGCATTTACCAACAAGTGCTATAAATAAGATACCAAAAATATCAAAAACTTGAGCCAATCTGGCAAAACTGATAGCATACTCAGAATCAGCACCCCAAAAATACCCCAAATTCATTAAAATATTTTGGACACCAGTAAAGTTTTTTTTTTTTGTTGACCTGTGTTATTTATGTATGTATGATTTGCAGAAAATTGTCACAACGGATTAAGAGACAATTCACATCACACAACGTATTTTTAAAAAAAATTCATTTGGCTAAAGTTTTATGTTTGAATTGTTTAGGTATGCTATGTTAAAGTTACCGCATATAGAACAGGTGTTCCTCTATTCATCGAAAGATTGTCTGATCCTGTCTGGTTTAACATAAGTATAATTCTTTCGTCTTTTTTTTTTTTTTTCTTGTATTGTAATTTTTTTTCTTCGTGTTTTTAAAAATCTCATATTTTCTAAATATATTACGGACCTTAAAAAGGATAATTTTCGCAATGATTTGATTTACATATAGAAAAGAGGTTGTTAAAAATGCAAGACTATTGCTGAGAATAGTTTGAATTCAAAATATCCTGTTGCAAATTTCGTTTTAAAATAATCCTTTAATTGTAAAGTTCTTTAGCAATATTTATTCCTACCGCGATTTAAACTGCTCATCAACTAAGTAACATCTTTCTCAAAGTAATTGCTAATTTGTGAGATGATTTTCTTAAAAATTCATTATTTTTTGCTTACATTTTTTAGTAGTAAACCGTCTTTATCTTGGTTGTTCTATCGCAACGTGGAAAATAATTGTGTTCAGTGTTATTTTAAATGCACTCGGAGTTTGGTTTATAGTTCCACGGGTGGTACAATTAATTCAGGATTACTCAGAAAAGACTGACCACGTGTATTAAATGTTTAAGCCTCGAAGTAAAAACATCGTTTGATGTAACCAACTCAAACCGTAAGTTAAATATCGACTCAAGACTTAGATGTTCACACTTTTCTGCTTAAAAGAGAATCAAGGAGCCCACGCCTAATCATAATGGTTACTCAAAAAATAGATATTTTTTTATAGGTAGCGCAATTATATAAATGTATATATATATATACCTGAAGTTGCACAATGAATGATTTGCTTTAAAAGAAATGATTATATAATGTAATCATTCCTTTCAGAACCTTAATTGGGCGAAGTTTAGAACGTTTAGCGGATTATCCCCCACTGGTCACATCGTTAATACTTTTTTCGTCAAAGTATGAAACCATTGTTTTGACGTAACAGGCACTTGCCAGATCAGGCCAGAATAGATACTGGCCATCAGAATTATTTTTTTCTTCGAAAGGATCCAGTCGCTTTTTTATAAATTGCTCTAGGTAAAAGTATTGGTTAACTCCTAGACCTGCCGGAGCGAAATAGGGCTGTGACACCTCTTTGTCAGAAAAACACAGCTAAATGAAAATCTTTTACTCAAACATAGCAATTGGTACGCTGGCAAGAGTTTCTACAATGTTGCTTGATTAAAAATTGTTATTACTATTGATAGTACATGCACCAAAGTGAAAAAACATTTTTTGACGATGATGATCGATCTAGCTTGAAGTTTTCGATACAACCTATCGCAGTAGATACGAATTAGCTCTTGTTGAGTCTCCGTTCGTTTGGTATCTTTTTCTTCTTGTGGCAAATGATGGTTGTCTTAGTTTTCAACGCATAATTGATAACTGTTGGACAACATTTGAACTTCCGAGCCGTTCCCGCCGTTGTGAAACTCCATCATAGTAGTCGAACATATCCTTAAGCCGCTTGACTTTCTTTTTTATTCATTTTTATTATTCAGGATCGCTTTCTTTGACTCTTTCATGACCAGAATTGTTTTTAGCACGCTTGATTATGTTATAGATGGTCCGTCTTGAATTTTTTTCTCAATTTATTGCCACTAATTCTCTTTCGTAGCTCTTCTTGCTTCGATCTAATTTTTGAAATAAATTCTAAAAATCATAAAAAGCGTCATATTCAATTAGAAATATATATATATATATATATATATATATATATATATATATATATATATATATATATATATATATATATATATATATATATATATATATATATTTCTAATTGAAAAAAAAAACGTACCATCTATCACGAGAGAGATGTTCCGGGGAAAAGTTAGTAAAACTTGCAGTCGTGGCAGAAAGTGCAACGGAAGAAAAATTAGCCATGTTTGTTATCAGTAAATCTAAAAACCCACGATGTTTTAAGTACATCAAACAACTCCCTTGCACATATCGGAATTAGCTAAAAATCATTGGTTAACTTTTTTACCGAATTGGTAAAAAAGTTAACTCTTCTTTTCACTCTTAGGAAAGGAAATTTAGTGCTCCTGGTGGATAACTGTCCTCTCCCCCTAACACCACGTCTGTACTTCAGCCCATGGATCAAGGCGTAATACGAAGCCTTAAAGCTAATTACCATCAAAAAGTTGTGCACCTATGTATCAAGGCTGTCGACAAAAACGAACCCCTAACAAAAATTTATATCCTTCAAGCAATCAAAGATCCTGTTTCTTCTTGCTGTGTCAAAGAGGACTGCCGTCAATTGTTTTAATAAATCTGGTATCAGGATATTTTAAATTCGACTGCTTTTGCCTGTGCATAAACCAGCAGATGGCAGAAGCTGATGATTATGATCCATTCAAATTTTTGACAGAAGAGCTTGGCCGCTTACGAGAATTATATCCTGGTGCCGTCCATGATTAAAAGAAAAGTATAATGAAGCTGTCGGATAAAAAAGTTTTTTAAGCTAAAGTTTTCAAAAAGTTTCTCTCTCTCTCTCTGTTTCATAATAATAGTAGCATGTGAATATGAAAACAGGGGATGTTGGCGAATGTAGCGCAGATGTGTGAAAAAAGATTAGGATTTCAATAACAAAAATGTTCCGAGAAGAGTGGCAATTATAGAAAGCTTCTTTAAAAAGTTTCATTGCCTGTATTGTTCAATTTCGACTTCAGTCACTTCTGAGACAAGACATTAAAACTTGAAAGCATTAGTTTTAACTGATCCAGTTGGAGCTGAATAGATTGAATCACCAGTCTTTGGTATCATGAGGTTATCCTTGCTTACTTTGCCAGTAGCAAATCTCACCTCATGATACCATTAGACTCAGCCAAGTAATCAGAGGCAAACTATTTTCAGTAAATCCAGATGACAGAATTTTTTATTGCAAAGTCTTGAAGTTTAAGTCTCAATAACTAAGTTTTAATATTAAATTATCTCAATAATTTATTTAAAAATAACCGCTTTAGTAAAATTGAATATAGTTTGATTTGCTTAGGGCCATCAAAAGCACGAATGTATTTGCTTAGGGCCATCAAAAGCACGAATGCATTTGGCCAATACTCTCAAATCTTAGACATGGTCAAAGTTCAGCTCAATACAGGACTTTCTAATTCCGAAATGAGGCAACTTTGATCAACTTTAAACAAGTCAATATTCAGCAAAATAGTTAAGCTATACTTTGGTTAAAGGTTTGCTGATACAGGAAAGAAAATTCTTGACATTTTCAAATGTTAGCATTTCTAAGGTACAAGGAACAACAACTGAGAACACAGAAGTAGTTGATTGCAAGAAAATGAAAGATATAACCAATCATGTACTGGTGGATAATTGCGATTGCAGAAAAAGTTCCAGAATTCTACAAAAACGTTAGAGATTGCTGTATTTCATTATCAAAAACAATGTCAGGTTTATTATTTCATGTGACCTCAAATTGCCAAATCTTGTGTGGAATTCAATCACATTCAAGCAAATACCCATGCTATTGATATTTTTGATGCTGTTGACGAGTCATTGAGTCAGAAAATCTTCTCAACAAAAAATTCTCAAGGATGTTTAGGAGTCTGAAGAAGAATCAAAACAAATTTGTTGCAGTTGAATAAAAAATAAAGAAGGCCAAGGAATTCGGCAATGTGGTTGAAGCTTCTTTGGTTATTACAGAAGACTCTGAGCTCGTTCTAAATTTGATCCCAGCAAAAGAGCTTATCTACTTTTGGGTGTTGTTAACCACCTGTTCAAGAACTTGCTGCAGTGCTGGCCTAGAGCAAGAGACTGGCCTTCAACATTTAGATGCAACCCTGTCATATTGGTCAATTTTCAGGGAATGAGTGTAGAATATTGACATCCTTCAAAGAAAAAAAAAAGCTAAAAAAGACTAAAAAAATCCTGTACCTTTCAAGTCTAAGCTTCATTAAAGCTTTCAGGCTCTTCAGAATCGTTCAGAATTCATGTCTTGGGAAAATTTTGGATTAAAGTTTCCTCGAAAAAGTCGAACACTTCAAGCAATCATATCTCCACCTGGCTTTCTCTATGACTCCAAAAGCACATGCCATTTTTTTCCATCAAAACCCATAGCACTTCAATAAAATTATGCCCATAGCACTTCAATAAAATTATGCAGTGAGCAGGCAATAGATGCTATATGGATGGGTTTTAATTATCTATTCAGATTTTTCATATAAAAATATTGTTCAAAAGAAAACATAAACAGTAGACGAATTTTGTGTACATTTAACTTTTACGTAACTTTATTTTTGAAAAGTTTATGTTTAAAGAAAATCTAGTTTTCTTTTACGTAACTTTATTTTTGAAAAGTTTAAAGAAAATCTAGTTTTCTTGAAACTTGTGACTTTTATTAAAATCTTTAAAATCGAGTATCTCTCTTAGATGAAATTTAAATATTTTGATATTTTGAATAATTACTCTTGCATATGTGTATATTCATACTTTCAAAATGTTTTCTTGGGACTTGCCACAAACATTAAACCCGATTTTTACAGACAGTGCAATATATCTTTTAAACAACAGCTACTGCTGATAACAATAAAATAAAAAATAAAATAATAAAATAACAACGAGATAATAATTTTTAACATTGGTATTTGATTGTTTACTAAAAATCATTCTTTCTAAAGGCACACAAGCCATACAATCCTGTGTCACATTTTTTCATACCAATATCAGCTAAAAAAACATATGAATTAGAAAGATTCTCAAAGTTACCGCCTACAACTCTTACATCCGAAGATATCCTTTTTCAAAGATTAACTACTTTTAGTTTTAAATCATCAGATGCCACTATCATAGATTTTAATGATCGCCAATAAAATAGGTACTATTGTAAATCAAAAGTTAAAATTTTCAACAAAGGGTTTTTAAGTGCGAGAGGTTTAATAGCATTAGCTAGAAGTTCTAAAAAAGTAATAAAGTGTTAAAAAAACATATTTTTAGATTTTAGTTTGCAGATTTTTTGAAATAAGATATTATGAATAATATATGAATATAGATAATATAAATAAAATGAATTTTTTCATTTCACAAATCTGAACCACTTAACCTATTGAACTTGAATGTTCTTTTTTTTGTTTGATATTTTGATAATAGATGTGAACGTACTAATGGTATATATTAAAACCATTTTATTCCTTTTGGTCACCCCACTTACAGCAAATATGTTAACTGTGACAGGCTAATTGTGAAATGATGCAAAAGCTTGATTAAACACGAATTGGAATAATTGTAAACTAGTATAAAATTCCACATAAACTAGGGCAACTCCGCACGGATGTAAGCTGGAATGAATGCGAAACTCTTAATCAATTTATATTTTGATATTCTGGATACTTGTTTTTAATATTGAGTTTATTTTTTAAGTAAACGAATATCAATTTGCAATTTCCCAACATTCATAGTTTTAAAATAGCTTTTTATTAAAAAATTTTGTGCATCACCTTGTGTAGCAACTTATGGCATTGTTATAGTTTGTGTGAACTTAACGTTTACAGAAAAAAACATGCAAAAAAGTGAATACAAATTTTGTTGTAACTTTTTATGTAGGTTTTTCTAACCATTTTTGCCTTAAGATTTTTCCTAAAATATTTTAACTTTAACAAAAGTCAATTGATCTTTTTCTTTTTTAAGTCTTGATTACAGAATATCACACAATTTCAAAGAAAAAATCAAAATTAATTTCCATTCTTTTACTAAATGGACGAGGTAGACGCTCAAAACTCAAGCTATTTTAGAGGAAACAAATGCTAAAGGTATTCTTCTTCTAGAGATTTTGTTAGGGAGCAAGTGGGACAGGCAATAGCTCAGTTATAGAAGAAGTTGATAAACAATGCAGAAGTTAAACCAAATAAGAACAGGATAAACAAAGAGAAGTTCACAAGAAAACCCCAAAAAATGATTCTAGGGTCCACAATAGGAAATTGGGGGGGGGGGGGGAGCATATTAGGAAGACTATTACTTGATATGAACCTTTTTAGTAATGTTTAGAAACGTATTTTACCAAGTTTATGGCTTTCCTCATTCTTTTTAAGTTCAGCTTGTAAGGTAATCTAATCAAAATTGATTTCAATCGTACATGTTAAAAAGAGATTCAAGAGCTGCAAAAATGATTTGCTAAGTTTTGATTTGCTGAAAAAGTATTGCCACATGACTTAGCATAGAAATAAGATCTTGAATTGAAATAGTCGCACTAACATTTTACTTATACGTTCTAGAAGTTAAGCTATTGTTAAAAATAAAAAAAAATAAAAAAAAAAAAAAAAAAGAAAGAAAAAAATGGTACTTCTAAAAAAATATGAAAATTTGTGAAAGTTTCATGATTATTCCATAATCGGATATAAAGTTTTTTTGTTTAATTTTTTTAACGGATCGTAAAAAATGAAACGGAAAAAATGAAAAACAAAAATTGAGTTACGAAATATCATTCACACTTTCGATGCTAAGCGACATTTTCAAAAGCGTGGTGGACCACGCTAATTAATATAAAATAATTTTAATGTAAAGCTGCAAAATATATATATAGTTATAATAATTGTATAATTATAACAATTATATAATTATAACAATTATATAATTATAATGATTTTATAACTACAATAGCCATATAACTATTTTATATAATTATAATAATTATATAATTACTATAATTATACAACCGTTTTATGTAAAAAAAATAATTATATAATTATAATAATAAAATAAATTTTTTTATCTCTTTATACAAGACGTTTTTTCTTAAAAATTTGTTATCCTTAAAAGCAAAAAAAAAAAAAAAAAAGAAAAAAAATTTTTGTCTCATTTATCAGATGTGACGCTTTCTGTGAATTTTAGTTCTGTTTATAATATGTAATTAATTTGTTTTTGATCCTTTTTAGGTCATCGCTTTTTATAAGTGAATTGCTGCGTATTACTAAATCTATTGCGTATTACTCATCTATTGCGTTAACGACGCAGAATAAAAACAAAATGTCTATAAAATAAAATCATTTACTTTTTATCGACAGATTTTTACCTTCTTTAGTAAATTTGCTCATGACAATATAAAGAATATTCTTAAACAATGTAATTTTACATTAAATCCTAAAAATACAAGTCATAAAAGATCGTCATCTTAGTCGTCAACTTTTCAACAAACCAACAAACTAACAAAACGTCAACAAACCAACGTCATTCTGTGCTAGACGATTTGACTCTAGATGATAAGGGGTAGATTATTCATTTAAAGTCATTTTTTTACTTTTAACTAATTTTACTTCGTTTCAAACTTTTTCGGACGAGCGAATTGCGATTATAACCATAAAACGAGAAGATTGATTTCTAAATTCTTTTAACCAATTCTATTTCTATTCAAGTTAATTAACACAATTTTATTTAGCACACCTGGGGTCAATGTTTTACATTTAAAATTGGCAAAAGAAGTCACATTCCACTGTTCCTGAAAACTATGCTAAAAATAAAAAATGTCATCGTAACCCTTATTGTATCCAGTAAGATATTTGAACATTTTTCGACGCGTGGAGAACAGCTTTTAAAAGCCGCTACAATCACTAAAAATGGTTACTGCATTGATTCATATCATTTCATAATCCATTCATTTTCAAATGTTTGTGTAGACGGCTTATGAAGCAATTTTTTCTGTAGACAATCTGAAGAGCAACAAACATTTTTAGAAATCATTATATCTGTCTTATATTAGTAAAATGCAGGGCCTTTGTTGTTAAATAATGCGCATCAGTGAAAATATATGTAAGTTTCTTTCAACCTGACTTCAGACCTAATATTGTATATAAGATTTATCGTAGTGTTATAATGTGAAAACATTCTATGAATATAAAGAGCACTACTATGTTAGTATGAAAGAAAAGTATAAAGTTCTGCATTTTTTCACCAATGTCTAGTTTGATTATTTTCAATTACAAATTCTTGTTACTATAGCAATAAAAATAGGTAAAATTTAAATAATGATACTAATAATGATAATAATAATAATAATAATAATAATAATAATAATAATAATAATAATAATAATAATAATAATAATAATAATAATAATAATAATAATAATAATAATAATAATAATAATAATAATAATAATAATAATAATAATAATAATAATAATAATAATAATAATGATGATAATAATAATAATAATAACAATGATAAAAGAATAATTATTTTTATTATTATTGCTGTTTTTAGTGTAAAGTAATAATAAAATTAATTTTTAGAATGCTGTTATGAGTATCAAATATTCAAAGACTGAGTGTCACTAGTTAAAGATGAAGCATATAGCACATGTAATGGAAGGAAAAATCAGCTCTCGAAAACTTTTATACATTATTGGGTTGACGTCAGTCTTTTGGTTTTCCATGAATGTTTTATTGCTGATTGCTAACAATAAATATGCTTTAGACTCACTTGAAAAACTTGCTATAACTTCTAATGAACGAATTGACTCACATTATATGAAGTATGTTAATGTAGAACCTTTAGCACCTGCAAATAAACGTAGCTTTGATTTGCCTTGGCTTAAAGATGAATTTTGGAAGAATAGAGATCTTCATTCTGAATTAACAGAAGTTACAGTTTTGGCAGCAAATCGCCCTGTTTATGATATTAGTGCTAAAAAAAACATTAATCCCATGAAAGGTGAAGGAGGTGAAGCTTCTTATTTGGATACAGAAGCAGAGAAACAGTATGCTGAAAAAATTTTTGCAAATCACTCATTCAATTCAGTTCTCAGTGATAAAATATCTTTAGATCGTACGATGAAGGATGTACGTGGTGATCTGTAAGTTATAAAAATACATGTGCATATTTATTCATATTTTAAAAAAAATAATTTAAAAGGCAGGGAAAAAAAAAGAAAAGAAAAACACGGATATATATATATATATATCCGTGTTATATATATCCGTGTCTGAAGTAAAATAAATAGGAAAAACACATATATACATATATATGTATGTGTATGTATATACATACATACACGCATATATATTAATCATTATATCTTATATTAATAAAATATAGGACCTCTGTTATTAACTATTGCGTATCAGTAATAGCACTATGTAATAAATTTTTACTTTTTACTTTTTTCTTGTTCATGGGTGCAAAGTGTGCTTTACTGACCCTTTTTGCCTAAAAAAAACAGAAAGTATCTGTTCTTGTGCAAAAAATTTGCTTCTGTGATCAAGATGGCAATACTTTGAAATTTGTCTATTTTCAAGAAAATTCTCAATTCACATTCAATACTGAGTAGTCTTCTAGAATATTCTTGAAGTGCTAGAATTGTCAAGAAGTTTCTAGAATTTTCCAGAATTGTTTAGAACTTTCAAGACACTTAGAAGTTCTGCAACTGTCCAGTAGTAGTCATACAACTATAAAAGCCTCTGGGACAGCCATAACACTAAGGCATTCTATTAGAGAAAAAACTGACTAAAATAGACCAAGTTCTTTGTGAAAAAGAGAGCAATTTTAAGTGGGAGTCTCTGATAAAACCTCAGAAGGTGTTTTTCCACCACTGCACATTAAGTTGTGCAATTTTCACTGCTTTTGGCAAATAGTTAGCAGCTTTCAATTATGCTCAAGTTCTTTTCCAAATCTGGTTCCAAGGCTGGTATCTTCATTGGACAGCAGATCAAGAAGATCAGAATATGATGAATTTGCCAAGCTGCTGAACCGGATTGAGAAAATGGCTAGAAAGAATTTGGTTGAAGTTGTTCTTGACTTCCTGGGTAATCAAATGGTTATGAACTAAGTACAGTTGGTTTAGACTCTCATACAGAATTACGCTAAAATGGGATGCAGAATATCCCTCAAAATCCTAACCTTTGACGCTCATCTTGACTGGCTCAAAGAGAACATGGGAGCTTACTCAAAGGAGCAAGGCAAACACTTTCATTAAGATATATTGGACTCGGAACATCATTACCAACGATAATATAACAAAAACATGATTGGGGATTACATTTGGGATTTCTTCAACACAGAGATTTGCATTACACTTGCAAATCTAGAAAACTTACTCATATCTGAGCCTTTTTCAGTGATTCTTTTCTTTCTTTATCTATTTATCATGCAAGTGTTTTTTTATCAGACCATCGAACAAATATATATAAGTTTCCTTGTTTTGTCACAAATGCTATATTTTCCTGGGCTGTTGTCATAAAATCAAAGTTTGGACTGAATGTTGTTGTTTTTTGATGGATTGTAAACATAAGCAGTTGACATATAACATTTGTAAACCTGGAACAAAAATTGTGTTACATAGTGTAACTTATGTGAATACCTTCCAGCCTGATACAGACCTAATGTTGTATATATTAAAATTTAATTTTGTAATAATGTTATGTCAAAACACTATGAATATAAAGAACACTGTTATGCTAGTTTGGACGGAAAATATAACAGTATAATAATGTGTGTATAAATACATGATATAATTTTTTCTTGTTTTTAGTTGTATAGAAAAGCACAAGACTTATCCCCGCAAACTTCCAACAGCAAGTGTTGTTATTTGTTTTCATAATGAAGCCTATAGTGTTCTATTGCGCACTGTTCATAGTGTTTTAAATCGGACTCCACCTGATCTTTTGGTAGATATTATTTTAGTTGACGACAAAAGCGAATATGGTAATTCTTATTCTAAATATTTGCTTTTTTATTTAAAGTAAATATAATTTAAGTGGAAAGAATTCTGAAAAATAGTAGTAATTTGTTTTTAGTTTTAAGAGTTTAGAATTTATTGTAATAAAATATTTGCAGTTAGTACTTTTTTAAAAAAACATATTCAGAACCTAATAAATAACTGGAAAAAAAAAAAAAAAAAAAAATTAAAAAGATAAGAAAAAACAGAAAACTTTAAAAGTGCCAGAATATTGTTTTTTTGATTGTGTTATATACAATTTTGCAACAAAGTCTTATTTGAATGATTATAAAATATATTCAAATTCAAATTCAAATAAATTGTCTTTCTTTTTATACTAAATCAAAATATTATCATTTTTGTAATTTATTATGTCATATTTTGTTATTTCTTTTTGCAGAGAATCTTAAAAAACCTTTAGATGAGCACATTGCTCAACTTTCAAAAAAAGTTAAAATTGTTAGAAATACTAAAAGATCTGGCTTGATTCGTTCTCGAATCAATGGTGCTGATGTAGCTCGTGGAGATGTTTTAATCTTTCTGGACTCTCATTGTGAAACTACACCTGGATGGGCTGAACCTCTTTTAGCAAGGGTAGCTGAAAAAAGGTTTAGAGACTTAATTTCTAATTCTTTAAGTTTTTATGTGTAAGCATTTGTATAAATTGTAACTATTAGGTATTATCTCACCATAAACTTAATACTTTACATATTTATGTTAATGCAATCAATTTTTTCCTTTAGTTCAAATGTAGTTGTTCCAATTATTGAAGTTATAAATGCAGATACTCTCCAATACACAGCAGCTTTAAATCCTGACCAAAGAGGAGGCTTCAGTTGGGACTTGTTTTATAAATGGAAACCTATCCCTTTAGAAGAACAGCATCTTCGGAAGTCTCCTATAGATGTAATTAGGTATTTCTGTTTTTTTTTTTTTTTTTTTTTAGTTTATTGTTTTTCACTGGAAACTATTTTAAATGTTTTTATACAAAAAGAAATAACAAAATATGACAAAATATTTTGATTTAGTATAAAAAATGGTTTTTTCTATTCCCAATTTAAATAAAAAATTAACTTTTCTTTTAACAAAAATAACTTTTACTATTTATTATTTTACTGTTGTAGATTATGATATAAATTGTTATGCAAATTTACATAGATCTCCCACAATGGCAGGTGGTTTATTTGGAATTGAACGAAAATATTTTTATGATATGGGAACATATGATGAGGAAATGGACATTTGGGGAGGAGAAAATTTAGAAATGTCATTTCGAGTGAGTGAAAGTTTAAATAATTTATGGGTTTTTATTGTACCCAAATTTATAAAAGAAGTTCAAGTTTCACTAAAAATATGTTCACATTATCTCTGTTTTCTTTCAAAGTTACTCTTTTTTGTTGATTATCATAATCACTCTGGCAAAATAGCTAATGTGATTTATTTATGAATTTGAGTTTTTGTTATAAGTAATATTTATACATGATGTATACACTGGTAGTGTGGAATACCTGTTTGATCTTTACATACCTAATAAATTATTTTTATTTGACAAAAATGATTGAAATAGAATATTGTATTTAATGTCAAATTTAGTTTTTGCTTCCTGTAAAATTCCATAAGTGTATTTTATAAAATTTCATAAGTGTTTTTTAGTTTGCCATTGACCCAACAATATGTCATCAGTTGTAATCTAAAGCGTATCTAGTTAGCTTTTAAAATACTTTTTCTTTTAGATCTGGATGTGTGGTGGTCGTATTGACATCATTCCATGTTCTCGGGTTGGACACATATTTAGAAAATTTACCAGTCCTTATAAATTTCCAGATGGAGTTGAAAAAACTCTTGCAAAGAATTTGAATCGTCTAGCTGAAGTTTGGTTAGATGAGTATAAGGAACTTTATTATCAAAAAAGACCACACTCAAAGTAAAGTATTATTACCCACTTGGAAAATTTTTGCATTCTATAAACTTAGTTATTTATTAGAACTTAAATACTCTATTTGCACGTAATGCATTTCATTACACAACTGATGTATAGAATGACTAATAAATGTAGTAGTAAAGTGAAATTTTTAGTTATTTATATACATTTTAATTCTTTTTTAGGGGAAAAGATTTTGGAGATATAAGTGAAAGGGTTGCTTTAAGAAAGAGGCTGAATTGTAAATCATTTAAGTGGTATATTGAAAATGTCTACCCTGATGTTCAGTTACCTGACCTTTATCCCCCAGCAAAAGGAGAGGTTGTTTTTCATTTATGTATTTTATTCCAATAAAATCAAATTATGTAAACTTATTTCTCAAATTAAAGATGAAATAGTTTATTAACAATTAAATAGCCATTACTTTTTCTTAAAATTTTTAGATTAAAAACCCTGCATCAAGTTATTGCTTAGATTCAATGGGTGATATGAAAGGAAATAGTGTTAAAAAATTAGGAATTTTTCCTTGTCATGGTCAGGGAGGAAACCAGGTTTGGTTTATTTTCCTTCATAAAAACCTTTTTAAACTTTTATTAATGCTAATTACAATTATATTCAATAAAATTATTTTAGAACTTCATATTTTCAAAAAAAGGGGAGATTGTTTTTGATGAAGAGTACTGCCTTGATGTATCAAATTCACAACCAGGAACATTAATTGATATAATGAAGTGCCATAACTTTGGTGGAAATCAAAAATGGATACATAATGTTAAAACAGTAAAGTGTTTATATTGCTATTTTTATATTGAAATATGTCTGCATAAGCTTGATTACTTTGAAACTTTATGATCTCTAAACAAACTGCAGGACAGACTTAAAATTCTTTTTTTTATTTATTTATTTTTTGTATTTGTAATTTTTTGAAAAATTCATTCAATTATTGTGTTAATATCTTGCTGTTATTTTTTTACATCTGCAGCAATATACAATGCATCTTAACAGTTGCCTATATCATCAGATCTTAATACTGTTTTTTTTTTTGGTTTAGGGTGAAATCACTCATTATCCTACTCATCAGTGTATTGATCGTGGTTCTGAACAGGAAAAAAATCCACAAATGCAACCATGCAATGGCAAACCTTCGCAAAAGTGGGCGTTTACACACTATAACATGACCAGTTTTGCTCTTATCTCATGAAAAGAGTAAGGAAGTGAAAACAATTTAGGCATGTTTTAAATTCTTATCAACTGAGCTTGATTCTTTTCTATGATTTATTTATGAATGGCTTGGTTTATACCTAGTTAAAGTTTAAAATAGTGTAAATGTGGTATGATCGTTTTGTGAAAAAGTGTTTTACAAAAAAGGTTTTTTTTCTTTCTAATCCCTCATAATTTATTTTTTTTGGGCTTCTAATATGTTTTTAAATTAAATAGTGTCTCTAAAATAACAGTCTCATTTATCTTTTTTTTTTTCAAATTATCTCAATAGCTTTGATTTGATAATATTACTGAATAATAAATAGTATGGAATACTTTTTGAATATAATACAAGGTAATATTTGATAATACTATTAATAACTTCTGTGCAAAAAAAGAAAGATGGCTTATATGTTTAAAGCATGGTATATTTTATACATTTTTTCTGATTGGTACAAGTGGTACTTTATATTTATTCTGAAATAAGTTAGCATTCTAAAAGTAGGTTTTTCTAATATTTCAATTTCTTGGTTGTTTTATAGAATCGTATGCAACTGTTTGGTTGTTTTATATGCAACTGTTTAGTAAATGTGCTTTTTGAAATTCTTTTCTATTTTCATAAAATATATTTTAAAAATTGAAGAAAATTTTATGTCATGTGTTTAAGATCTCAATCTTTTAAAATATTTTAGATTATTTTATTTATGGTGGCTTTATAAATTTTTGTAGTTCTTTGTATTAAATGATTTTTTAAATATGTTATTGGAATAAAAGGAAATATCTTCATTTTTGTTTTGTTAGTCGCAAGAAAGTCCAAAAAATATCCTGTTTTGTTATTAAACTACTTTGAAATTAAACTGAATTATCATAGAAAATTATGTTTTTCCTTTTAAGGTTTTTGTGTTTAGCAAATTTAAATAGATTTTTTGTTGAGTTTTTGTGGGGAACATGTTTTCAGATCTATATATATTTTTTAAATTTTTTAAGTTATTCTTTTTTTTTAGTGATTAACATTTTTTCCAGATTGTTGGTGAGTTTTATTTTTTATCAATTTTATCTGAAGCTTTCACACTAAAATTCTTGCTTAATTTTTTTTACATGTTTAATATTATACTACAAGTTACATATTTTAGCTTACAAATTTAACATGTCAGCATTTCCACCTATTGTATCATCATCTGAACAAAACTTCATGGCTCAGAAACTGTATGCTGTTTTTTACTTATTTTATTATTAAAAAAAATTCAAGTTTCTATAAAGAATAAATATTTAAGCAATCTTAAATTATGCTTATTATTTAAATTATGCTAAATTACTTCTATAAAGAATTTAATCTTAAATTATGGTTATATGACATTGAAAATACTATCAAAAGTAATTCGAAATTCAGAATAAATTAGTTAAAAATAATTTTTTCTCTAGAAAAGAAATTACTATTAATGTTTATGATGAACTGAGAAATAGTGAGTACTTTGTTTGCTTAAATTATAAACACTTATTAAGTAGGATAAAACTTTTTGCAAATATTTGAGTTTGTATGCTTATTATGTATCTAGTTTTACTTTTAAAATTTAAGCAATCAAAGATTTCACATGTCCTGGTAATATTCTTCTGAAAGAGATGCCCTACTTCAGAGATTATTTGCCATTGGATTCTCGTAAATGGAAGAGTATTGACATTTCAGTTCACTGTGATGTGAAGATATTTGATTGGCTGATTTCTTACATAAAAAAGAATAAAGTCAGTAAAAAACCAAAACTTGGTATGTCTGAATAAAAAGTTTTTAACTGGGTTTGAAATGTTTTTTTCTTACTTGTATTACAAATGTGTATAGTTTTTCATCATTGACTTCCAATTATTAATCAATTTGCAGTTGGTTTGAGTACTATCTATTGATATTGAGTACTATCTATTTGCCTTTGTTGAACTTTGTGAACCACATAATGAGCCAAAAGGTTCTAAAATTGAAAATCTCTGAAATTCTAATGTATGATTTTTCAATTTTTTCTAATTTGCTGTAAAATATTTAGCCAATCCAGTAAGATCTTCCAATAACACAGGGGAACTTTAGAAACAAATACTAGATCAGATCAATCACGAAAACTACTAAAATGGATGATTATTAGCTATGACAGATGTCAAAAGTTGATACTCACCCTTGCAGCACTGCGATCAAAATATCTGATTCAACTGTGAAAAGATGTTTATGTGAAAACAATTTACTTGGAAGATTTCATAGTCAAAATGAAGAAAAAGTTAGATTTCAAAAAGAACTGGGTGGCTTGAGTACAATTCAACAAAGAGCATCAACACTGGACTAAGCAAGATTGGGGTAAAGTGTTGTAGAGTGATGAAACACAATTTTTTTTCTATCTGATGGTATTAAGTATGTGAGATGCCTAAAAAAAAAGAGAAAACACACCCAGTACACCATACCAACCATAAAACATTGAGGTAGTAGTGTCATGGTGTGAAGATGTTTTTCCCATGATTGATATTTTACCCATGTTTGTGTAAGGCCATTAGTCTATATCAGGACATCATGGATGCCAAAAGCTATACCAATTCAATGAAAAATCATATACAAATACACATACCAAAAGCCTACTTGTGATGGTGTTTCTAGTAGAATAATGATCCTAAACCCACTTCAAAGCTGCAAAAAGTTGGGTTACATCTAATGAAGTCAGTGTTTTGGACTGGTCTCGCTAAAGTCCTAACCTAAATCTCATTTAACATTTTTTAGAGGAGCTTGATCATCAAGATTGAGAAGAAAGTTATACTAACAAAAAGGATTTGCTTACAGCTTTACACCAAAAATAGAAAAATATACCTAAAAACAAAGTAGTTAAGTAGACTTTTTAATTTTTTTGACTCAAAGATGTACTGCTGTGATTGCCACAAAAAGCTATGCCATCAAATATTAGTTAATATAAAAATAAATATTGATTAATATAAAAAATAAATTTCATGAACTTTGATAGTTATCTTCATTTTCTCACTTTTTTCTTTTGCTTTTTTTCTCTTAAAATTGAAAGTAAAAATACTTTTAACAAGAGCAAATTTGTAAAATAATAATTTAAGAAATATTAGTGCAAAGTCCAATAAAAATTTTATGCTATACATAAGTTTTATGATTGTACATTTGAAATAAAGTAAATAAATGATCTTCACCTACTGTTGATATAATTTTTTTAAAACAAAAGCTAGAAGTATAAATACTCTTTTCAAAAGTATTTTTACTACTAATTTTTGTTTAAGAAGCGCTACTCTATGATTGTATGTACTCTATGATTGAATAAAAACCAATTTAGCCTCAGAGAAGAATGGAATTTTAGAAACTACCTCAAAAAGATAAAATGAACAACCTCTAGCAGCTGACACAATTTGGCTAATAATAAAGTAAAAGTATTTCATTAGTTAAAATGACATTTACATTAGTTTTTATGAAATTTTTGAAATCCTGAAGCGTTAGTAGATGAGTATTTATGTATATTGCCTGAATATATCTGTTTGATTTACTATTTTAAAAATGTCACCCACCGAAGTAAACACTTTTTTAAAAATTGTATTAATTGTAAAATAGTATTTATATTGTATTAAAATTAAACTATTTTAAAATGTATTATGACATATAACATATCAAATACATAAATTAAAACACAGAATAAATACACACTTTTTTTTTTTTCAACATAACTGAATAGTTTCATTAGCACTTTATTTTTTAGAATATCATATAAGGGTAAAAATTTTTCAAAAAACACAAAAAAACACAAATCTGCACCCTACATCACCAAACTTTCTGAAATTTGGCACAAATGTTTAGACACATAACTTAGAAAAGACTGTAAATTTTTTTTATAAAATTCTTATCCGTTTAGGATTTACAGCAACTTGAAGTTTGTTAGATTTTGACTGAAAAATGAGGGGGGAAAAGTGCCGGAAATGTGTCCTTTTACTATTACCCTTATAAGGTGCTTGTAGTAATTTTGCATAGCTAAAATTTGGTACCAAAGGAGTTTGAATCCTGTTTAATCTGAAAATTATAGATTTGTATCTCTCAAAACAACAAAATATAGTTTATTTCAAGATCTACAAAACGCACCATCTAATTATAATAAAAAAGAGCATTGACAACTATAACTCTAGAAAAAATCTGACTGATAGAAAAAACTTTTGGTTTTAATTTTCTTAAAGATTAGACATATATCTACTTTACGAACCAATTTTGTTTTGGCCTTACGTTTACTTGAGGAGTTGTTAAGGTTTGATATGAACACAAAATTTTTTGATATTTTAAAAATCAGGCAATCTATTCCAATTTTCTACAAATTAATCAAATTAGAAATTAATAGTTTAGTTTAAATATAAAAAATCTCTATTTCCTAAGAAGAACAATTTTTTTCAAGTCGTCTTTGGCTAAATCCACCACTTTTGCTCATAGGAAACACAGGCATAATCACCTGGTACTAAGTATACAGTTGTTACAGGGATGTTTCCAAAATCATGAATGAAAGCAAAATCTTCATCAACGTTTTCCATTTTACTTATTTTGTCAAACATGTTTTTTTAAAGGCATTAAAAAAAAATTTTAAGTCCAAAATAAAACAAAAATACTTTTGAGGATGATTCCACACAAATAAAAAATCTATTCAAGTTTATCAATAAAAACTTATGCGTATTTTTTAAAGATGATAAAAGGTATATTAAATATATATATTTTAACCTTTTGATGGCCAAGTGGTACAAACTGATGGAAACTACGTGTTCCAGGTATGGTATTTGCAGTATCCAATCATTCCTTAAGAGTGTTTCTCACCAAAGTTAAATCTTTTGATGATATATAAATGAAATGTACACCTTCAACGTTTTCATTGCAATATTTGAGCATTGCTTGTGGAGATAAATATGATTACCCATATCTATTTGCAAGCTTGCTAGTGTTGCTAAACGTTTGACTGTACCATCTATCCCATCACAAGGTTGCTTACCGTGACTAGTTGCAAAAAAGTTCCATTTAGCAGAAAGACCAAAATCTTCAAGATGGAAACAAAGATTCAAAATATTTTTACAGTTCTTGTATTGACCTGCACACTCATCTGAAAAGTATTCAATATTTTTTTATTTGAGGTAGATTTGTTTTAATATCATTGCTGACAACATCAATAATTTTGTAAACCATGTTCACACCATGTATCATATCATCTGAAATAATACAAAAAGATTTGTGATTGAGAAAACCTTCTTTTTTGAAATAGATAATCACAGGATGTAGTGTACATTGTAAATTTGTCCAATGAAAGCTTTGTACTTCATCCTGAACTACAAATTTATAGTTTTCTGAAAAATCACCCAGAAATAATGATGTTAACTCATTCATATCTTCCTTTCTTGATCTCAGGTATGATGCTTGATTCTTAGGTAAATATGAGTGTGGTGCAAGTTTAGTCAGTTTTTTACATACTAAGTCAATGTATTCAGACACTGGCTCTTTATTATGTGTTAAGTTTGACCTATCTGTTGTTGTCAACTGATCAAATTCTACTTCATCGTCATCTTCAAACTCTCCAATTAAATTATAAAGTTTTTCAACCAATGCATTCATAGTTGCTGGGCATCTTTCACATTTACGCATCATACAGTCTTTATTAGTCATGTCACATACAATATAAGGTAACAGTTCTTTATATGTCACACCAAGAGGATGTAAAAGCAGTTTTAAATTCTGATGAATAGCACAGACACATACTGAATGTGTTCCTGAAGCACCAGCAGTAATACACCATTTTTGTCGCAATGTGCAAAACCTTGAAAACCCTATTTTTATTTCTGGGTTCATGGTTTTGAAAATAACAAACAATTCCTTTAAATTACATAATAGCAAACGTTTTTGCATGTGAACATTTTTATTTATGCTTACATAATCCTTTTTACCAGGCATTATACAATTATATTCATCATCTTTATAAAAAGACTTGACCAGTTGAACTGTTACATTTGGAAGAACTTTCCCTAATTTAGGATTAGGCATGGCTAAAATACCTTTTTCTAATGCTAATTTACGTGCAGTTCGAGCTACATAGTTTGTTACATGTAATATTTCAGAAACTATTTTTATTGACCAGTCAGTTGGAGCAAGTGTTGTCAGTTGTATTTTTTTAGATGTTGCTGTAGACTCTGCAATTTTATTAGCTTTCAATACTATCATGTTATCAAACAAGTTTGCCTTTTCCATATACTCATTACCGAAACCTGACTGTTCTTCAAAACTTTCTTCTGGTATATTAAGGGAAGTGGCTACTTTTTTTTTTAATGGAGGTTGTTTTTTACCTCTACACGCTTTTTTGTGAGCAGAAATGGATTACAGCAACTTTTCTGATTACTCTTATATCTCACTATTAACATATCACGATGATGTGTGCATATACTAGTAATTTGTTCTTCTTTCAAGTTTGTTCGTTTTACAAGTAATTTAAGATCATTCCTGTCAATATCTTCAATCAGATTTCTTACTTAGGTATATGATTGTTTTTAACAAGCTCCATAATCATTTACAAATGAACAATTGATTTTGTTATCCATATAAAACTATAATGAGGAATTATAATCTAAACACTTAAATAGAAGAAATCTTCAATACAATATTCCTAATGAGCAAAGTACACTTGAACACAAACAATATGATTAAAATTAAAGTAAAGTTATATTTATAAAGAACATTTGCTTGAACAAATAGCTATTAGTTTTAATAGACATACTTTAAATGCCTAATTATCTACTAATTATTGTCAATTCTCTACTAATTATCTACCAAAAATTAGGGTGAAAGTAGATTATAACTAAATATAATTATACTTAGTTATATAATTTAATAAGGTAATATTTATTGGATATTATTATGTACACTTGTCATTTTATTACTTAGTTTATTGATGAGATAATCACTATTTTATTACAATAAAACAATCAATAAGAAAAAAAACATTACATAATATTATTTAATTTAATTACATAACTACTATGTAATGAAAATAACAATGCAAATGACATAAGAATTATGTAATGAAAATAACAATTCAAATAACATAACTGTTATGTAATAAAAATAACAAATTTATATGTTTACAAAATATTTAACAATATTTTGTAACAACTTTGTAAAAATTTAAATCACATAACACACATTCTGTTGTTTTTTTAATTAACTGACTCAAAATTTGATTAAAAACAAATATAATTGTATTTAGTTCAAAACCAAAATGAATTTGCTCGCTTATTTTTTTTAAAATTTCTTCAGAAAAATTGAAAAACCAAAACATCAATAACTCCTCAGCAAAACATAAGGCCAAAATAAAATTGGTTTGTAAAGTAGATATATGTCTAATCTTTAAGAAAATTAAAACCAAGAGTTATAGTTGTCAATGCTCTTTTTTATTATAATTAGATGGTGCGTTTTGTAGATCTTGAAATAAACTATATTTTGTTGTTTTGAGAGATACAAACCTATAATTTTCAGATTAAACAGGATTCAAACTCCTTTGGTACCAAATTTTAGCTATGCAAAATTACTACAAGCACCTTATAAGGGTAATAGTAAAAGGACACATTTCTGGCACTTTTCCCCCCTCATTTTTCAGTCAAAATCTAACAAACTTTAAGTTGCTGTAATTCTTCAAGGAATAAAAAATTTTTGAAAAAAATTCAGTCTTTCCTAACTTACATCTTTACACTTTTGTGCCAAATTTCAGTGAATTTGGTGATGTAGGGTGCAACCCTTTGTTTTTTGAAAAATTTTTACTCATAAACAATCAAAGAATAAGCAAAAACAAGAAAAATTGGACAAAAAAATTTAGAAAAAATTGATTTCAAAATGTTATTAGAAAATGTAAAGACAGTATTGACAATTTAAACAGTTTAAAAAGAATGCTATCAAAAGCTTCAGTAAAAAGATTCAAATCAATTGTGTGTTTAGAGTCGAATCAAAATAATTTGCTTAAAACTGATAGAATTGTGGCAAAAATATTTATTTCCAAGTTTATCAAAGCAGTCTTTTCATCATAAAATAGGAAATCTTATAACAGATTATGATGTTTAAGAAAACCAAAAAAGTCTGTTAAAACTTCTTTTTCTCAATTCTCTGATATTACTGGTTTGAAGGGTATGTGGCTAACAAGTGTAGGCAAAAAATTTTATAATGTGCAGAAAGAAACACAAGGAAGAGCAGGTTATTGTTCTAATAAAGTAGCTGACTCAAAAAATTCACTCATCAAAAAGAATCAGAAACTCCTAAAATGACTCACCTATGGAAGATACTGATACTAATACTGATCCTGATACTTTGATGATTGTCTTAACACACCAGTATCTGATACTAGGGCTACAGATATATATACCCCTTTAAACTCCAGAAAAAGAAATGTTAAACATCACCAGTTGTAAAATTAATTCAACAAAATCAGTAAAACTATCAACAGCTGCAAAGTTATCATCAAAAGAAGTTGCTGCAGTGTGGTTTTTTTTTTTTTTGTTAAAGACATTGGACTAGATGTAGACACAGATTAGGTGTGTCACACACCTAATCAGTTATAAATATATAAAGCAACTATGAGAGAAGCAAAGAACTTGAAAATATCACGTCAAAAAAAAAATTAAGAATAAAAATTGGTGTCTCCATTTTGATGGAAAATATTCTAACCATAGTGAACACCAAGTAGGAGTTCTGAAAAATACTGCAAAAGAAATAAAATTAGCTGTTTTTTTCTTAAAAGATGGTAAAGTAGAAACTATTTTTAATGGATTGGTGAAAATTAATGACCTTTTTGATTTATGGTACTGTACTAAAATCATAACAGATACAACTGCTGTTAATACTGGCAAAAAAAAAATGTAGTAGCTAGACTACAAAAAAAATTTCGTTACCTTGGGTTTAATAATCCACAGTATGTTTCATATCAACATCATGTTCTGGACAGAAGAGTCTACCACACTTGACTTACATTACTCTTTCGTTCAATTCATACTTGAAAATTAATAAAATCTTATAGTAGCATTTGACAACAACAGTCCTTCTTTAAACTAAGAAATTTTAGGATGGAGAGATATGAAACTGCTCTACAATCTATGCAAAGCATTATTTTTTATAAGGAAAATGGATATTTTCCTAAAGTTAATTTTCTAAATGCATTACCATAATTGCTATTGAATTCCATTTCTTCATTTTGCAAAATGGAATTCAATAGCAATTTATGCATTTTTAAGTTATTTTCTTGTTAACTCATCTAGAGAAAATCTAAAAGTATTTTGTAATTTTGTTAGTGGGAACTGGGAACAAAATATGGTTTGGAAATAATTTTTAATAAAAATAATTTTGATGATATTAAAGTAGATATCAAGAAAGTTGGCAATTGCCAGAAAGCTCTTGTCTGAAAACACATTGGACTAAAGAACCATTAATTGTAAAAAACAACCAGCACAGCAATATATGTGCTAAAAGATTTTATTTTTAAGAAAACTTTTACGATGCTAAATGAATATGAGAAACGTATTCTAAATATGAAAATATTTTAATCATATTATTTCATTACGGTTAGGGATCCTGAAACAGTGAAAATTGAATTTAAAAACCTTAAAAATGGTTTACTGTTTTCTTTTAGATGCTAAAAATGTTGTTCCAATATTACTGTCATCAGATTTTTTAAAGATGGAGAGACTAGTAAGAAATGTTTTTTTGTTGTTGCTGCAATTTTATTTCTTTGCTGTATTGTGTAAGATCCGTTTTTCCGTCACTTGATTTGTTTTATTTCTTTATCATTTTTTATCGTTTTTATAAAATTTTAAGGTATTTGTTCATAAAGTGTCTGTTTTGTTTTTTGTATGTAGGTTCTATTGATGCATTTGAAGTATTATTATAATATATATAAAACTAGAAGTATTATAATAATATAAATAAAACATGTACAGTAAGTTTTATTGCCTTACTGTAACATGTTTGTGCCTTACTGTACTGTACATGTATTGCCTTACTGTACATATTTTATATATATTATTACAATACTTATTGTTTTGCCTTTTGTGTCATTAAGGTTAAAAAATGCATCAGTTTTTGCTGTAAATATATGAATGACATAATTGCTGTATCAGATAACATGAATTGCATTAATGATCAGTTAGTATTTAGGTATGTTACTTTTTCTTCTAATAACAGAAACAGTAATCTTTTTTAAAAAAGCATATATGGGTTTTGTAAACTTACTCTTTTTTTTTAAAGGGTCTGTTTCAATCTTACAAAAATATAATCAAATTTTTCTTTATAGAATCGCGTCGCAATTTAATCAACACCAAGTATATGGACTTCAAGATAAAAAAGATAGATTTAAAAGGTTGTTTTTTTTTTGTTTCTTGTTTTCTAAATAATAACCTGATAGTAGTACTTTTAGATAATAGTATTTCTTTCTTGCTTTAAACCATGATTTTTTTTTTTTCTTTTCTTTTTTTTGAGTTAAATGGTAAATTAAATCGTCTATTTATTTTCTAAATTTTCAGTAAACTATTTAGCGTGAAACTGCAGGAAATTTTTAGGCCTGATCATTCTACTGAATTGTCACCAAATAACGCATCCACATTATTTAGGTTGGTAAAAAGCTCAAAAATTAGTTTCTTGATTTGTTTAATATAAAGATGGACAAAATGTTAAACAACTATTGACAAAGCTCATAGTGTATTATTTTTTCATTGCTTGGTAGAAACACTGCTGATGTTTTTGTTTGTTATTCCAGATGTCTTTTATGTGGTAAATATATGTTGCATTATATCTGCGATCGCATTTCTTGCTCAAGTAAGAGGTGACTTGTTTTAATTTTAAATATATACAAAGTTTTCAGTTTTTTTAAGTTCTCTAAATAATTTCGTAAAATGTTTTTATTGGAGAAAAAAATTTAAGTCCTTAGTTAATGAATAGAAATAACTTTTAATAAGTTATTTGTATTTATCAACTAAAAGACCAAATGAATAACAATTTGAAACTTTTTTGAAGCCACTGCAAAACAAACATTTTTAAAAATTTAATTTCTATTTGAAGGAGTTCCTGGTAGAAAAAAAGTTTTTGATATAATCTTAGAGATCTTCCTCTAAGATTATATCAAAATTTTGTTTTTTCTATGAGGACCTCCTTTAAATTCTCCTCTTGTAAATAGCTAAACGGCTAAAATTGCTAATTTGGCTGAAAACAATCATGAAGCATTAGCTCTAGCTTCTTCTAAATGTGTAGAGAAGCATGTCTATACATGAACCTGATAAAGTGAAAGTTGAAAATGCTCTCATCTGTCTAAAATCTTAAGTCTGAAAAGTTGCTACAAAATATTTTCATTAAATTATTCATTAAGGATACCAATTTTCATAGAATTATGCAAAGGTGGTTTTAATGGTGTGTTGCCAGAGTTTGTATAAACAGAAATTTTCAGATACAATTCTAGATGAAGTTGTAAATAATGAAGAGCATTTTCCAAACATCTATTGTGCCTCTTAACTGACTGTTAACGATACAGTAATATGATACAACAAAAAACTTTCTAGTACTCATTTCTCCAGACCAGTTTGTTTACAGTACAAGAAGGAATCAGATGTACTAAATAAGTCAGAACCGACTGAGCCATCTGAGTTGACAGTAAGTATATAATATAAATTCAGTAAAACTAACAGAGATGAATATCATTAAACTAGTAAGATCTATAAAGATCAATAAAGAGCTTTATTTTTGGGTGTTTCACCTCTTCACTGTTTGATAAAATGCTTTGAGTACATTCTTCATCTCGGATACAAAATGAAAGTTAGGTCAATTTATGCCAAAACTTTTGAGCACAGATGCTAGTTAAAGAAAACCAATTATTCAAAGAAGGTAAGTCTTTTTGTGGACATGACAAAACAAGGTTTTGGAAATACTAATGATGGTAGTTAGTTTACTAGATATAACTTTTTTTATACTGTATTTGCCATAAATTGCTATAATTTACATATCAGAAGTGCCTTGAGCAATCGAATACCTACTCTGAGATAACTGGTGTAGATGTTGATATCATTTCTAGTCTTTAAACAGTTTTAAAAGCAGCTTGTTTAGGATATGATTTAGATTCAAGCTCTTTTCAACAATATGTAATGATATAACAAATAAATTCCTTTCTGAATAGGACTGGTATGTTATTCCTTTAAGTGTTCAGAAACTTAGAATATGGTTTACAGATTGTTAACTCATTAGAACTTCCTATGAAGTTTATACAGAAGAATCATTAGAGGTTTATGGGAAAAATTAATGGGAACAAACATTTTTCCACATCCCGTGTACAATCAATTTATCCAGGTGTAGATTCAAATTTGTTATTTTCTTATATAAAGAAGTCTTTTCATCCATATTCTTAACTGACAAATGCATTATTTAGTATGATCACTAATAAACAATAGAAAAAGTTACACATTGAAAATCATAATGAAGAAAAAAAGTTACAAATTGAATGTTGTTAAGATTCATAACGAGGTTTCCAAAGCTTTATAACGGATTTTTTTTAAAGAAATATAATCCTAAATTAATGATCGCGGAAATTGTGAAAGGAATCGTGCCAATCTAGATTAAGCACCGTTTTTTCTACAGAATAGTGTAGCGACTAAAAGTATTCGCCCAAAAACGAATGCTTTTGCCCTTTATTTGGCAATTCTTCGTGAAAAAGAGAAACAAAAGAATTCTTTATTAGTTCGCTCTAGCCCGTTTTTACTTTTGTTTAAAAACTTACACTTTATTAAAACATAACTAGTTTGACCCTCTTTAGGTCTGGGTAATTTATTAAAAGCAATCTTTCCAATCTATTTACTAGATTTGTCCTTACTTGAATAGGTTAGTTTACTATATATAATTTTTTTTTATTCTGTATTTGACATAAAATGTCTATAATTTTCACTTCCTAGGGTAGTTATTGATAGCTATGGTAATGTGCGCTGGTATCATGTCAGGTATAAAACACTTTATAATTAAATCAGCTACTAAGCAAGTGTGATTAACAATAGAATTAGCTGTTAAGCAAATCCCGGTTAGTCAATTCCTTTCTCTCTCTGTAAATTTGTAGAGATCCCTCGTGGTCTGTTACAGATTATTTGTTATCTTTAAAAGAAGAGCTTAAAACATGGACTTTAGTATATTGGAGGTAATTATTTTATTTTTGGTAATTAAAAAATAATTGGTTATTAATTTATTTACCTTATGCTTGTCTTTTTCATAATTGCAGAGTTTAGACATTTAATTAGTTACATAAGTTAAGGTTTCTAAAATAGTAATCTTTTCTCAATCGGCGCCATATAACTATGAGAAAATGTTTGTTTGTTTTTTTTTAATAATAGTAAGAAAGTTAAAAAAAAATTTTAATAAACATTTTAACAAGAAAATAAATAAAACTCATTAAAACGTACAATAAAAATGGATGTTATGCTAATTTCATATCATATTTCATATCAAATATCTTAATTTAAGATTATAAATTTTTTCATTGTAAAAGTCATAAAATTAACCAATTTTAATCAATGGCGAATTACCTTTTTTAGGGTTTGGAGCTTAATTCAATATATGCAATGCAAAGTTTGTGATGTTGTATTTCCTGTGGCTGATTTTAAAACCTGCCTTTATCACCCAGATAAGTCAACAAAAATCTTGCGTAACGGAAAAGTGGAAATGATATTCAAGTGTTGTGGACAACTCAGAAAGAAATTTGAATCTATTAAACCATCTGAGGGATGTCAGTTTAAAGATCACGAGGTCATTTTTGCAAGCCATCGCGCTGGAGAGAATGATATTTTATCTTCTGAGGCGCTATATAACGAGCTTAAAAATATGATTGAGGTAGTTTGCTTGCCTAAGATCCCAATATCTACGACATATTCGTATAGCCTGAACTATGATATACATACTCTATCTCAAAATAAAGTTGGTACACCTAAAAAAGAAAATCACAACAGACACATTGTTACAAACCGAGCTGATAACAGCACGATTAAACAATTAGAGGATATGGATGAGAGAAAAGTTATGGCTATTTTTGTTCAAACAAAAGGCAGAAGAACAGCAAAAATTCAGCCCCATCAAACTTGGAATAATGACTTTCCTGTCCGATTAAATCAAGATATACAAAGAGAGAATGATGTTAAACGTATGAATGATATGGTAGAAGGATTAAATGTTAAACCCAAAGATCAAAATGATACTGAAGCGGGACTTTTCCATATCTTAGAAAATTGTCTCAAACAACAAATAAATTCAAAAAAGTGAATCATAAGTTGGCGTAAGATTCTTTAAAACTAAATCAATAAATAAAAATTCACATTAAATAAATCAGTTTTTCTAATTTTCTAAGAAATAATCGCAATTCATGTTTCAAAACATGAATTACGCTGACTCAAACTGCATAGAATTTATATACACTAAAAATGATTCTCCACGTTATTCGTCGTATTTTTTGCTGGCTGTTTCACTAGAAGTGCAGCCTCTGTAGGAACTAAGTCTTTTCAATGCGCTTTCTTTTTGGAGCCTTTTTTTGTATTTTACATACCTTTATTTCTTTCTTCTCTGACAGGTTATCAGGGCTTTCATAATTCGATTCAGGAGTCGATTTATTTTGTTTTTTTTTAACTAACTGATCACTTTCACTTGCGCATGCAAACTTATCAGTTAGTTCACTTAACTCAAGTCCTTGGCTACTAGTGTCCACTTCAGATTGTGGTGACAAGCAAATTCCAGAGTCAACTCTTGAAAATGATCTGTTCGTAGAACGGTTTTCCTCATTTATAATGCAATAAATATCCTTTTGTTTAGGAAATCCCGACTCGCATCTTTGTAAATCTGGACTTACACTTGACGTAGAAAATTTAACCTGTTTATCTGAAGATACAACTTTTGTTTCGACTTGGTCTCCATTAACGACTACAGGTTTTGAAGCGAAATCTGCCTCCGTAAAATACGGATGTGCTAAACTTCTAAACGCATTTAATCTTTTTGAAGGATCAAAAACTAGCAATTTCTAAACGAAACAAATTTCAACAGACTTCTCTTAAATATTTACCTCAAAAAAAAATTGGACAAAAAAATTGTTCTTTGCATCAAATAATGCTTTTCATAGGGGATTAAAATTTTTCGTTTGTAGTTTGTTCAAGTTTGTTAAAAGCGTCTTAAAATAAAAACCAACCAATTTAAAATAAATCATGTAGCACAATGTGGAAACAAATAACAACTTATTGCACAAATAACAAAAGTATTTCAAATTACTATAGAACAAAACAAGCAAATAAAAATTAAGCTTTAATAATTCAAAATAAAACCAAAAACAAAATTTAAAATATCCTTCACGCTCTTTCTGTCTCGATTTTACATATTTTCTGTCTCGATTTTACATATTTTCTGTCTCGATTTTACATATTTTCTGCCTCGATTTTACATATTTGTTGCAAATTTATTTAGAAAATTTTCTCCAAAAGGCCTTCCAGTGGTTGTTTTAGGTTCCAAACTGAGTTTACGAGGAACTTAACTTGTTCTATGTCCATTTCGTCCACTATCTCATGGACCAAGCAATTCTCTCCTTAGAACACTAGTCTTTAGAGCTCTGAGTATAAGCAGCGATTTTCTGTAAGATCCTATACACTTATGCTTTTTTAATGTTGTCAATGGCTGTAAAAAGCACTTTTAATTGAAATTCTTCAATTCGGACAAGGTGACGCAGCATACTACCTACTTTGCTACAGTTTTTTAGAGTATCTCTAATTCAATAATTAGTCCTATTGCTATATCTCTATTGATAAGAATGGAGCCGTTATTCGTACATATTTTTGCTCAAAGTTATTAAAGCAGTAAAAAAAGTACTGATCTTATTACAGTGGTTTTATGTTTCAAAGTTTTTCAAGTTGATTTCTCAAGTTTGATCCAGCCATCGATCGGCGTTTTCTTTTTCTGTTAATTACCAATAAAATAAAAAAACTTTCTAAAGTTTATTAAAACAGAACTTATTGCGTTTATTTTTTATTTTTGCCCCTTCCCTCCTCCTTGAAACGTTTTTGCCAAAATCCTCTAAAAGTACATAGTAGCTTAAAATACATAGTTGAAATTTAAGTTGTAATTCATATGCTGTATTTATAATTTAAAGAACATTAAGATTACTTCTGTGCTAAATTTAGACATGTTTAGCAGTCTCTTTTATTCGGCAACTGTCCAAGATGAGCATAAGTGTTCATCTAGCATCAGGCCCGTTGAGAGGATGAGTGAGACCCGAGATTAACTTATTCTGATGGGCCTCTGGAGCTTGGGAACTTTTCGGTCCTCTTAAAAAATTTTCTGTCTTAATTGTTCTTTGGGTTTTTACGTTTGGCAAAGAAAAAGTTTGTAAAAATTTTCTTTCATATTCAAAAGATCTTATATAATTTTTTATCTATTTACAAAAAAACACCTAGTAATCAGCCTTGAAAAAAAAGCCTGTACAAAAAACTTTTTTCATCTCAAATTTGTGTGCTCTTACCCAGCGTAAGGCCCAAATCAAAGTCTTGTCAATCGTTGCAACACAAAATTTGTTACGCTTTCCCTCCTAACCATAACAAATAACAAACCAAACCCCTCCCTTCCCGCTTAGCGCATGACTTAATATTCTCGAAATGAACTGGGAAAAGCGTAACGAGACGAGAAAAGTACCGGAAAAAAATAACGAGACAAAGGAAAAAACTGTCCCGAAATAAAGTTGTAAATCGGGACAATAGTTTTGTCTCGGAATTTAAAAATTGTGTCCTGGATATCGTCTCATCTCGAATAAAAAAATAACAAGACGCAGATGTTTAATTAGTATATGGACGACCCCTAAAAGCTATACGAGGTATCACAAATTTTTTAATGAAATCTTAAAACTTTGTATATAAATACGTAAGTTATTTTAAACTCGATTTATTTCAAATGACTAAAATAAAAGTGCCTATATTATACGTAATCATTCATTATTAACGGAAAAAATAAAACGCCGATGCTTAGTTAAAATGATCCGTGACAAGGCAACAGAACCGTTTCAAGTGGCATAAAATCGAAACGTTTTTAAACATTTTCAAAATATGACAATGCGTAAAAGCATGACTTACCGTAATTAAATCTAAACCAGTAGCTGAGATTTTATTAATCAAATGTTGGAGATCAATTCCTTTATAGCCAATAAACGTGTCGAAAGGGATTGAAACATTCTCCGGCCAGTCACGTTTTTCTGGAGACCCTATGATACTAAATAGCAAACAATGTTTTTTTTTTAGAACAGAATTAATTTAACGGAGAGTTTAAAATTTTAAATATACCTTAAAATTTTATGTAACTGATCAATATCACTTTTTCCAGGAAATAAAGGTCTAAGAGAAAAATTTACAAATAAAAGGTCTGAAAAACACAAATAAATTAACAACTTTAAAAACTGAAGGACACGCACATTAAAATCTGCATTGAATTTAATTTCTTAAAAACATTAAAAACTGTTATAAACACTGACATACGTCCTGAAATATAAACACTGACATACGTCCTGAAATATAAACACTGACATATGTCCTGAAATATAAACACTGACATATATCCACGCCTGAAATATGAGCTGAAAATAAAAATAAACTAATTGACAACTCCTGAACTATACAGAATTTGCATAAGTATACAATAAAAATCTCAATTTTCACATTAAAGCTGGAAAGCAATCATCAGTGGTAAATAAATGGGGTGTTTTTCCTTAATGAATATTGTTCATTATTCTGTTTTAAACTTAGTTGTTTCAAGTAATGTTTTATATTACAAGTGTAATCAATGATTGAAAAAAATGGTGGCCAAAAAAATGATGGCTTTAACTTTGTTTGCAATAAACTTCTTAAATAAAACCACAAAACTGGTTTAAAGTTAAATAATACATGACTTGATTGTAACAAAGTTCCATCTTTAAACTTAAACACCTCCTTCTATAAGGAAATTAACTGTAATGTGTGAAATTACCTTCTATTATACATTTCAACCATAATAGCACCAACACTCCAAAGATCTACTTTTGTAGCATATGTGCATTGAAGTAAAACTTCTGGTGCTCGATACCACAGAGTTACAACCTACTCATAACCAAACATTTAGTAATAAAAAAATTTCGTAATAAAAAAATTTTAGTGATAAAATTTAAGTAATGAAAAAATTTAATAATAAATATTTTTTTTGACTGTTTAAAGATTAAAAATCAGTGCACATTTTTTGGTCAGTATTTGTGATGAATCGGTCAGTATTTTTTGAAATAAATATTCAGTATTTTTTGGTCATTATATATGTAATTTTGGGTCAGTATTTTAAACAAATGGTTAGTATTTCACTTAAGTTTTGTCAGTATAAAAATTAAAATTGGTCAGCAAAAACAGAAGTTGGTTAGTAAAAACATTATTTATACACTTTTGAAAAATATTTGATCTCCAAATATTTAACAATATCAAAACATGATCAGGCTCTTAGTAATGCTTTAGTAGCTTTTTTTGGTCTCCCACATTTTCTTTTTTCACCAAAAGGAACACCTTTTACTTCCAGTGGGAGTTTACAATACTTCATTTGAATTGTAAAACCAACAACATGTTTGCACATAAATTTCTTAAAGGAATCTGAACAACTACATACATCATGTGACCAATTTTCTTCATTGTTGATCATAGTTAAAGTCCAAACCTTAAAAGCTTTTTGTTTGAATTGATCAAAAATTTATATTTCATTTCTTTGATGTAATCTATTTCTGTCTGAGTAGTTTTTGTTTCATCATTTGCAGGTAAATAATATTCAGTTGATTTACCTATTTCAGTTGATTTACCTATTAAAACTTTGTTGACCTAACTATAAGGGACCTAACTGTCTGAGACCAAGCTGTCTGATGACCAAAAAACAGTTTACCTGTAATTGCATCTTTCTTATTGGGTATATTTCACATTTTATCCACTCACATTTTCGTTTCTGTTTCCTTGATTTTAATGATGCTTGCTCTTCTATTGTCTCAATTTCTTCTTCACTAGAGGACTTGTATTCTGGAACAAAGTTTTGCATTTTTTTAAACTTTCTTTGTTCAGTGCTCAGATAGAAATGGTAGTCTTATTTGTAAATTTTATCTAATTACTTTGGTCAAAGTTCATAATACTTTAGTTAAATTACAGATCATTACAAATCATTAAATATTAGTTTAAAATATAGATTGCTTAATTTAAAATACAGATCATTTTAACTAAATAACTAACCACTTGGTTAATTTACTGAACATTTGATTAAAAACTGATAACTAAATTAATTAACTGACAGTTAATATATAATACTGACCATTTAATTAAAATACTGACCATCTCAATAAAATACAGAAAATTAAAAATAAAAAAATACTGACTGATTCATTAAAAATACTGACCCATTAAATGTCACCCATTAAAAATAACAGTTTTTTTAAAAAACTTCTTAAAACTAAAAACTTACCACTGAAGTCACTAGTTTGCAAAACCCATAGATTCTAGCAAGCCCAAAATCTGCTATTTTTACTTGCCTATTTTTAGTAATAAGGACATTTTGCGGCTTGATATCCCTATGAACTATCCGATTTATGTGCAAGTAATCAACCCCAGACAGAAGTTGATACATTAGGTCCTTAAGAAAAATTTTAAATCTTGTAAATACAGGTAATCTTTAAATTGTACAGAATTAGTAAAACTTTGTTAAAACTTTAATTCAATAAAAAGGTTGATATATTTTTCAATGCACTCCAGTCCATTTAACTAAGAAAAGTTCTTAAAGTAAGAGATGTATTGCAATAAGATATATTCAATTATATTAATACTATAAAATAAACATTGTAAACAAAAAATTCAACTTTCAATTCTACTTATTAAGGAATTTAGAATAATTTAAGAATATTTAATTATGCATATTAAGTGTAAGAATTTATTTATTTAATTGGTATAGATTGCATATTTTTCAATGGCCTTATTTCTGAAATTATTAGACATCTGTAGACTTCAGTTTGTGATGCTTATCTCCTTTTGATTTTAATTATCTCCTTTGATTTTATTTCTAGAAATATAGGATAATATGCTAAATCATTTGAGAATGTGAAAATTTTAAAGAAAAGATTCTTTTTTTTTTCTTCATTAAACAACAAGTCAATGTTTTTGTTTTTAAATTCAGTTCTTTATTTTTATTAAAAAACAATCTAAATGAAATTCCTAAAATTTCATTGAATAGAAATAGAATTACTATTTTACACCAACAAGATTGTTTAAGTCAAAGTAGTCAAAAGTGTTAAATATTCTTAAGATGCAGTGCAAAAAGTAATTAAAATGTTTACTGAAACTGACAATATTGTGAATAAAAAAGTCTGGTTAACCCAGAAATCAAGACAAGATGAATTATTTTTAAGTTACTTCTTTGCATTACTGTAAAAAATCAATGTAGAACTAGCTCAAGACTGAGAAAGGGCAACAAGTACTGTAGTATTTTGTGTAATAACCAAATCTTTGATAAAATCTGAACTCAAAGGCTGTGTTGCTTTAAGAAAACCATTTTGGACAAAGGAAACAAAAATAAAAGATTAAATTATGCAAAGGATCACCAAAATTGGCAAAACAATGATTGGAAAAAGATGAAATTTCAATTATTCAGAAACAGTCAACAAGAACTTGCTAGTTGAAAGTGTTGGTGACTGACAAGTAAAAGTGTTGGTGGCTGACAAGGAAAAATTATAGAAAAATTTTAAATAGGGATAACATTATGTTAAAGAAAGATAATGAACTGAAGCACACTTCTGAAATTGTTAAAAATTATTTGGAAATTTTGGGAAGGTGCACTTCAAACTATGTTATGGACCATTCAGAACCCAGATTTAAATATTATCAAGATAGAAAAAATGTGGAGAGGTGTCCAAAGAATGTAAATGAACTGTGGAATGTACTTCAAGAAGAATAGAACTGAATAGAACAAGAAAAATAAAACTCTATAGTGATTTTTTTAAAAAAACTCAATGAAAGTGTTGAAAAAAGAATATAAGGAGGTATAAAAATAAAGGTGTTCATACTAAGTAATGAGTTAATTGTACATCAATATTAACATACTATTATAATATTGTTGTTTTTTCACTTAAAACAGTTATTTATCATATAAATAATAAAAAAGTATGTATTTATAAGATATAAGCTAAGTTTGGATCTATTTTAAATAAATAAGGTTCCTCTTTCTTTTGCACAGTGCTCTAGATAAAACATCAAAAATTTTATTAGAAGATCATGTGTAGTGAGTGTGTAAGTGAGTAAGAAAAGTAGTGAGTTTGTGTATGAGAAATTTTACTTCAAATTCTTTTATCAACAAAACAATTTCTTACCTTAATTAAATTTTCTGATAGTCCAGGCGAAGGAAAGTTGTGCAGAAATGATGATAGATCTTGATCAACATGTTCAAAAACTATGGTTAAGATCAAATCCGCCGGATTATCCATAGGAGTTGTAGACTTTGTCTGGAAAGCATCAAACACCCTAAAATGTATCATCCTATCATAAGTAGTGATATGGCTCAAAATCCTATATAGTGTTTCTATATCTTACCTATAATTATGGCTAATGGAAAACTAGAATTGTTTATTGATATGAAACTATTATTATTTTATACATAAACAAAATAACATGAGTTAGTAAACTCATGCTATTGTATTTTTTTATGTGTGTATATTCCCTATATAGTTTGAACTTTTGAAGATACTTTGTGAGTAAATTAAAGATAACAACATATAGCATTTTAATTAAAGAAACATCTGCTTCATTTAACTACCTCATGAAATCATTGCATTTTGATGCCAACTTTTCTAGTACAGCCTTTGTTAGATTTTTGCAAGCATCTTGTAGAAGGTCCTAAATGTTACTTTCAGGTGTTGGACAATTAGTTCAGATATTAGAGTCTAATTCTTCCTATAGCAACTCAGAGGCTTAATACTGGGGATTGAGGTGACCATATTATAACTTGTAGCAAGCCCTCGCATTCTTTTTTTCTGTATGTAATCTACATACTATTGCAATATGATTTGGGCCATTATAACAAAGCCATTATAATAAATCTTGTAAAAAAGTATTTCCCAATTAAATCTAGCCCTAATGGATTGCATTATTCTTCAAAACTTCTTTAAACTCACCTTTCAATGTGTTATAGATCCTGGAATGGTCACCTGCCCTACTTGATAAGAAATATCCCCAGACCTCAACTCAGCCACTACTATATTTCAATGTTGGAGCAACACATGCTGGTATCATCTCTATATATACAGCTGTTTATTTGACCAAATAACCTTAGTGCATAACACTAATGTGCATAAAGTATACTGTTTTATAAAGAAAAATGACAATATTTGTAACATTATTATAATATTTACTTAACTTCAGAAAATTATTTTTTTAAATTTCAGAAATTATGTAAAAAGTGTTTAAACTAAATACAACAATTCCCTTTAATCAGTTTGAATAAAAAAGAATATTATGGAAACTTATTTAAAAAATTTTAAACCATTTTAAACTTTTGAATACTAAACTATACTATTTTGTATACAAACTATACTATACTACACTACTATATATTTACCTTACAATATTAGGATGAGACATATTATCTAACTGTTTGAGAAGACTTATCTCTCTTAATGTGGAAACAGGAACACCTTTTTCTTCATTGGATTGACCAATCCGAACTCTTTTCAATGCTACAACTCTATCATTTTCAATATCCCTTGCTTTAAAAACAGTACCATAAGCCCCACGCCCTATAATGGAAAGTTCTTCATACTTTCTACTTGGCATTAACATCTAATAATAAAGTAACATAATTAACTTAACTATATTAACAAATATGTATATATGCAAATACACATGTATCTATACTTTAATCTACCTCTATATATGTATGTATGCTTTATATATATATATATATATATATATATATATATATATATATATATATATATATATATATATATATATATATATATATATATATATATATATATATATATATGTATATAGTTATGCATCCATCCATATATCCATTCATCCATACACACACATACATGCATACATACACATACATACATACATACATACATACATACATACATACATACATACATACATACATACATACATACATACATACATACATACATACATACATACATACATACATACATACATACATACATACATACATACATACATACATACATACATACATACATTCATACATAATATAATATGATTAATATCATATCATAGCATAACATAGCATAATATGATAAAACATGACATATATAAAGCATTAATTAACTTAATATTTTTATATTATTTGATAACGAACTTAAAGCGTCGTAACGTAGTATACTCAACTTTTACGGCGGAATTACCACGTGTTTATTTGGATTTACATGCACCAAGTTTGTCAATTTAAAAAGATTTCGCTTAACGTTTGGGGAACTCCCAACCTCTCCAGGAGAAAAACATTGTTTATTATGTTTCAAAAGAGTTATTATTTACAGCAAAAAAAGTATATGATGCCATTCCTAATTTTAACAGAACCGATAAATTAAAGTTAAAAAAATTAGCATTTCCTGCTTTTTTTAAGCTATTGTTCTATTGGTTTTGTTAGAATTAGAAATGGCAGCACACTATTTTTGGGAAGCATTAAGAATTTTTTCTGTTCTTTATTAAATTCCTACAATTTTTCAAAAATCAATGATTTTTGAAAAATTAGTAGAATTCTTTGATAAAAATGTTTATAATAGTAGTAATTCTTTGATAAAAATGTTTATGATGGTACTGAAAAAGCAAAAAAATAATGGAAAAAGGTTGCGTGATATATATATATATATTTATATATATATTATATATATATATATATTATATATATATATATATATATATATATATATATATATATATATATATATATATATATATATATATAAACCGAACTTGTTTATGATAATCCAAAATTAAAGGAACGTTTCATATTTGATTTTTAACGTATTATGATGACATTAGCGTGAATAATTTGATTGGCTCCTTGATTTGTATTTTTTACGTTACCTGAGCATTTTTAAATTTATGATCTATATAATATCTTCCATTGTACCACGCAGAGTAGGTTTAGCTGTTGCAAACAAGTTATTAATTTGAAAATAAATAAATCTTCATTACATTCTGACAGGTTATTAATATCCCCCTTTAAATTCTTTCTGTCACAACAGTTAGCGCAGTTAGTGGAACTCAGATTAATAATAATAGTGAAGCCAATTAAACTGTTTTTAATAAATACTTGTCGAAAACCTATCGTTTATACTAAAACATAAGAAAATAAAGTGACAACAAAAGGTTTCACCAAAGATGAAACATGCATAAATATGACGGTCAGACCTTTTGGGTTCTATGTAGATTGAGGTTTTCATGGAGTTGCCACAATTATAGACGTATGCTGAACGCAAGACTTCTTATCCAGGACATTTTCTTCATAAAATTTTGTAAATTGAGTCACAGTTCTTTCAAAAATCCGGCTTCAATTAGAATTTGTAAACCTCTAAAATGCAATTAACAAGTTTAAAGGATATGTAAAGTTTAAAGGATGTATAAAGTTTAAAGGATATGTAATTAGCATAATAAAAGAAACGAGCTTTAATGTTTTTAACATTTTATTCATTTTGAAGTAAAAACTCAAAAAGCTATATTTTTCACAAATAAACACGTCATTCGTCTGTCTATGTGGCTCATAAATTGCAATTCATGATGATTTATAAGAAAAAAAATTATCGTTAGAAGTAATGACTTTGATTACAGAAACTTCCTTATATTTTATAGAAGTATTAACCCATTCGTTCCCACATTTCGTCTATTGATTTTAAAAAAAAAATCATAATTCGTATAAATTATGCTGTTTACATGGGTTGTTAAAAGCTTATCTTTCCACACTCTGTAAAAATGACAATTAATACCAACTTCATGTCCCCTGGAAATCCTTTTAGGGGTAAATAGTATATGGGTACAAGGTTCACCACAAGAAATTTCAAAATCAAAACTGGCCGTCCGAGCGAGATATTCACACTCAAAGTTTTTGGTCCATAGTTCTCATTTTTGCAGATTAGATATTGTCAAAACTTAATATGTTGTTTGTTTTTTTCTATATTGAGAAGCTTTTTATTGCTACTAGTAGAAACGGTAACTGTTTGCAACATTGGTACCACAATTATGTACTTGGCAGAGTGGATATACTATGGTGTAAGTTTTAACCATATCATGAATTTTAAGCCAAAGCATGAAACAGACAAATAAAGGTAGCAAACGGAATTTTATTCTGGTCAATTCATTTCAGCATGTATAAAGAACACATTCTGATGCTACAATTTCTGTCACTCCAGATAAATTCTCATATGTTTACTGTTTAAGTCCACAACACATTGCAAAAGTTGAAGATTGTAATCAGGATGAGTTTGGTCCCTTTTGAATCGCTGCCGATAATTAGCAGAGTTGGAATGCATTGCCTCGGTTGTTTGTTCACTAAAGAGTCCCAAAGAACAGTTATTTCTAGAAATGAACTGAGGAACATGGAGGAAAAGAGCATAAACTTTCGGTGTCCCAGTTCTTGGAAGATTTAAATGCCTCAATCTTCTGACTGTAATTGGCTTCCAAATGTTTTCCAAAACAGGTTGATACAACAGCATGAAGTGTTTGAAGTGCACCAGTGAACTTTGCCACTTCTTGAGCTTTTCCATTGGTGCAAAAGACTACAACAGAGCAAAATTTTTAAAAAGCTAATTGCTTTCCTTTCCGTTGAACTGACCCCCATGGTATGGTTGCATGCTAATGTGCAGCTTTGAAGGCCATTCTTTGGCACCTGGTCACACTTGAAGAAAGCCCTAAAAAAATTATCTCTTGATAGCAGAGGCCACATGCTTTGACTTTGAATACTTTATTTGAATTATCTTTGAATATTTTATTTGGTTAGAATTTCATTTGGGATGTTAGTTTAAAAACTACCAAATGATAAATGGGATAATAGGATGGGACGAAAACTACCTAATGACAATGACGAAATGGACGAAAGGACGTAATTATATAAAGGACAAAATAATATAAATAATCATTATATTATTGTACGAAATGGACGAATGCAGAAATGGATGAGACTTTTTAAATCTTTATTAGAAATCAGTTCAAATGAACCAAACATAAACTTTTCTGGATATTACCAGCATAGGGAAAAAGTCAAGTGAAAACATAAACTATAGAAATATAAATTTTTTTTTTTTTTTATAACGAGCACCATTTTGTATACAAAAAAAATTTACGACCCTCACGAAAAAAACTGAAACAAATTAGAGACAAAGATCTAAGTCATACAAAAAAAAAATTATATGACGATTCTTTTTTCTAGCAATAACTTATTGTTTGACAAGTATTAAAATAAATCTAACTAATTTAGTTTCGCCTCTAAACTATCGGCGTCTGGCAATATATAAGCGATGTCGTCCCAAGGATGCCGATATAGACCTTGTTTAAGTCTTTTTTGGTCAAGATGATGACCTAAAAAATGTATATGAAATTAAAATTATTGTGTACTCAGAAAAGAAACAACAATAAAAAACATCTGACAATAGAATTATGAAAGAAAATCCTGAGAACTTTTTCTCACCTACAAATCCTATGGAACGACCAACGACAAACAAGCCATTTAATGCCCCAATTGACATATATTCATCAACTTCAGCTCTTAAAATTGAAAAGATATTTTAGCCATCTTAAAAATCAATTTAAACAAGCAAAATCTTTGTTTGACATTTAAAGTTAACAAAAGAAAAGAAAATTGAAAATCATTAAACTTATTTTACACAAAATTTTAAAGACAGTTTAACATTGAAATCAAGACAGCTTTTTTTAACTTGAACATTTACTACAAGTAAATTTGATGATAATTTTTTTTTTTTTATTACAAGCTTTTACAACATTTATGACTCTTTTTACACATAATAAAAACACCTACAACTTTTACATCTACCTTGTAAAACAGCCGCAATGACGCAATAGATCAACAAATGCTAATGCTATACAACCATCTACGTTTAGTATAAGATTCGGTTTCTATTGAGTTAAAAAGGTAAGAATTGCAGCTATATTCAGGAAACAAAGATTTCAAACTGACGAGTCTTTTGGCATTGTTTTAAAGCTATAGGATGATAAATATATGAAGATACAGAAAAAAGACGTTAAGATACCTTGGATGAAGTAATCTGTTCGACTTCCAAAGCAAAGTCAAATAACGGTGTTTGTGGAAAATGTTGTCTAATGAATTCCTTCATAATAACTACCCGCATATCAGGATCGTTTATCTAGAAACAAAAAGGATTTTAGATTTAAGTTAAAAACAAAAAATCTTAAGAAATGTAAACAAGTTATTTTTCACTAACTGATTTCACACGGTGCCCTATTCCCATTATAAGTTGGCCTTTCTTTCTCATGTCATTAACAAATTCCATGGCAGTTTTACCAGCGTCAAACGCTTCTGAGAATTGAGTAGCAGCACCATCTAATGCTCCACCAAATCGATCACCCTAAATATGATCGACTCAGTTGATCATATAATAAAACAGAAATTTTTTTGGTTCCCAGTAAATAGTCAGTTAATCCTAATGGTTAATTTAGATAAAACTTAGTTGAAACCGAATTAAAAAATTACGATTGTAAGTAATCCTGAGCATAGCGAAGATATAAGATCTTTCCCGGCACGTGTTGTAACTATTGTATTATGTGCTCCTGATACAGCTAAAATAAAATTTTGAAATATAACAAAATCAATCTTTTTTTGTTTAGATTGCATAAAACATTATTTCATGAGTTATAGTTAAATTTTAGTTAAAAGAATATTACCTGGACCATGATCAGCAGTTATCATTAGACAGATTTCAATGAACTTGCATGCATATGAAGGCAATCTACACATTTACAAACATCTATCTATTTACTAATTTACAAGTTTTGTTAATCTGAAAAAGCTAACATTTTTAAATATAACAGTGACACTGTATAATATCAAATAATAGTTATTAAATACAAAAGCGACACTATATAATATCAAATAATAGTTATTAAATATAACAGTGACACTGTATAATATCAAATAATAGTTATTGGTCTACACACCTCCTTTGAAACCAAAGTAAGCCTAACACACCTCCAATACCCAGTTCTTTCTAATGAAAACAAGTTTCATTCAATATTAAAATAATACTATAAACAAATGTCAGTCAAATAATAGCCAGTGTGAAACAAAAAATTTTAAAAAAAGAAGAAAATAGACCTTAAATATATCGGAAATTTTCATTCCAGCATATACCAGCTCATGCCCTCTCTCATCACATATTGCAGAGATAAATGAAGAAGGCTTACGAATTAATCCAAGTCCCTAGAAAAATATATCTGTGTTACCTCAAAAGCTTACTAAGATTTATGATTAAAAAAACAACTCAAATAAAATTTTAAAAAAACACAAGAAAAAAATTTGAACCTGAGCCCAGTCGTAATCCATAGGTACAGTTGGTGGTTGAATTTCTGGCCGTGGAACGATTGTTCCAACTGCAACCAGCTTTTCGTAAATAAATCTATAGAACAGTTCATGAATCTTAGAAATGTTATCAAAAGATTAAGTTAAAAAAAAGATTAAAACTTTTATAAAAGAAACATTTACTTAATTAGCTTATCAAGTTCATCAAAAGAATCTGGTACATAAGCTCCTGCTTCTTTTAATGCCTAATAGAAAACAGTTTCATATTTTTTATTTAGATAAATATTTTTATATTTTCCAGAAAATTTTATATTCCTTCTATTGTCTCTTGAATATAAAAATAATATTTTTTAATCAAAACTGGTAAGTACTAATTTACTTTGTTTTTTGCAACAGCAGTCTCAGCCAAATTGTTAGCACAAGCATTTGCATGCCCAAATTGAACCTAGATGAATTAGGAAAAAAAAAATTTTAGGTTAATCAAGTTTTATTGTTCTAATATACTGAAAAATCTAACACCTTTGAAAGATGCACAAAGTCCTGCTGTCAATAGTGTTACACAAATTTGGTGTGTTACATTTGTGTAATCCTCACTCCTACACTATCCACCAAAACTAAGCAAACACATATTAAAATTTATAATAAAATTGTTACATTATAGTACACTACAGATTATTTTGATTGTAATACAAAAAAAAAAAAATTGATTTACTTAAAATATGGCATAAACATCTATTCTATGCAAGATAGATATATATTGACACAACAATATAACAAAAAAAAATTACTGAAAGAGAAAATACATTATTATTTTCAACTACAAAACTAAACAAACTTTTAAAAGTATATCATCATAAGCATATCAGATTAGTAAATGATGGCATATCCATTGCTCTTAATCACATCAGTACATATGTAAGGTATACACTCGATAAGTTTGTCAATTTTATCTTGTTATATTTGTGATCATGCAGCTTGAAGTTCCTAATACAATTCTTCAGCATTTCTGAACCTACCATGCAAACAAACTCTATCATTTGGGTAAGGAGGTTGCCAGGTCATTGCATTACAGATATTTTGTTTGAACATCAAAACTCATTAAATCAAACCATGATTTAATGATTTTTTTATGTGTGTTTGGAATAATTGTCCTTTTGGAACATCCACATTACAGGGATTTTTTTCATCTACAAAAAGTAACATTTGCTTCTCCAGAATTGAATTATACATGTATTTGTTCATTTTACTTTCCATGTGATGGAGTAGTGCCAATTCAGAGAATCCTGAAATGCACCCCAAAAACATCAAGCAATTGCCAAACCTCAAGTTTCATGTTTCTAATATGTGTTCACTTATTACAATTGTTTGCCAACTGACCTTCTCATATTTCAATTACTATTAGAACCTCTCAGGCTAAACTTTTACTCACCCAACCATAATATTTATCTCCACTGCTCTAGCATACAATTTCTGTGAGCCTTTGTAAATTCCAAATATGTGTTTCAATTGTTTGGTGATTTGAATGGTTTTATTTGCTGCATGATACCTATACAACCATGAATTACCCAAAGATTGCAATACAGTATTTTCTTACATTTGTAGTGTATTAAGCTTTAAGAGACTAATTACAAAACTATTATGCCTTACTTAGTTAAAACCCAGATCAAAATGAACAATTTATTTTTAAATTGCAACGTTGTTCTACAATTTAACGATATCAAAACAAAAAGTTCTTTTGTTTTGAAATGAAAAACTACTTTTATACTATTTTTGTATTCATACAAAAAAACAGTTAAAAGAGGTCATACAAGTGAGAATAAAACAAGAATATATTCCATATTATTAGCAAATAGTATATGTAATAAAAGTTTTTACTTTAAAACTGTTTTATAACTATTTTAAACATTTTTGTTTTCTGGAACATCATTTTTATTTAGAGTTACCTTAGTTTTGGAGGACAGCGTATTGGGCTATGTTACAAACATTATGCCACCAAACATTGAGCAGCACAAATCAAAAGAAATTGCAATGTTGATTTGAGGAAATTTTAATGCTATATTTGCATTACATAAAGTTGGGAGGACATATTGAGATATTTTTTAATATTTTAAAACCTTTGAGTATTAGTCACCAGTTACAAGAATAAAGGTGAGCAAACAAATGTCTGCAAACTGCATGAACCCCACTGGTGATTTAAAGAATTTTGGTATTTATGGTTTTCTTTCTGTAAACAAAAATTTATGTCGAGGGAGTCTGTTCAAATCTAAAATCATAAAAACTATTATTCAAAAGACTTTTAATACCTCTGTTGAAAGCATTTCAGCACATGTTCCAATACACCATGCTATAACTGGCTTTTTAATTTTTCCACCTTTAATTGCTTCACATATGCTGTACTCATCTGTTCCACCAACCTTAAAAACAATACATACAGAATGAAATATATAATCAAAAAGAAAAAAATACAGTTAAATTTTCCTAGATAACTCATAATACTTCTCCAAGAAGGACCATCATTTTGATTTCTGGATTAGCTTCATACCGAAGAAAGTGATCAAGAAAAACAGTCCCAGGGTATCTAAACAAAAAACTTGAATGAAGACAATATGCAGTTTGCAAGATAATAACAATAAAAAAAACTAAAAAAAAAGAGAATCTGACCTATCGCCTCCAATTGCAATACCTTCATTCACACCATCGCTGTTTCGAGATATGATGTTATTTAATTCATTTGACAAACCACCAGAGCGAGAAACATAACCAACACTAAATAATTAACACTAAGATAAAATGATTTTCTATGCAATTATAAACTTTTTTTGATTGCGTTTTATTTTTATGATTGTGTAATTTTTAGAACAAACCATGAAACATCTTCTTTTCAAACTTTTCAAAGCATAACTTTACAAAAAGAATTAAAAACCTTCCAGGACGGTAGAGTTTTGATGCAAGTATGTTATCAAGCATACCACCAGTGTTACCAATTTTAAAGCAACCTGGTTTAATGCCTCCAACCTAAATAAATACAAGTGCAATAGAAAAAACCTGGAGTAACTTGTTTAATGTCTTTAAACCAGTAAATTGAAAAAAAAGATTACAGTTTTCCTAATATGTAAGAGATATTTGCAAAAAAAAAAAAGATCAATTAACTCACTGTTGCTGGTCCAATGATTGTGACACCTTTTTCTTTTGCTTTTTTATTAAGTATCTGTGTAATCCTTTCTGGTATACCTTCAGCAATAATAGCAACTGTTTTGAACTAGAAAATAATTTGTAACTAAAAATACATAAGCTTTTTATGATTGTGATAAATCAAAAAAATTCTCTTGAGTCCTCAAGATCATACATGCCACACGTAATAATACTCCTCTAGATATTATCAACTCATAACAGATAAACCAACGATGCTGTATTTTTTTTTGCATTTTGTTATAAGTATTGATATAAATAAAAATATAGTTGTTAGAAATAATTACAGTAAAAAGCTTACAGATAACATTTTATAGTTAAATAACTTTTGATCATTTAAAAACTGGTTCAGACCTGAGGGTAGGCAAGCGCTTCTACAGTTGCATCATATGCTGATCTCAGAGAGGCAAAATTAACTAGCACACTTGCATTTGGGTGTTTTTTGGTAGCATCATCAAAATTTACAAATACTAAAAATAATATTTAAATATTTTTTACTACCTTTTTAGTAATCTTGCTAATTAGAATAATCAATTCTAAAATGTCTTAGAATTGATTACTCTAACAACTTGAATAATCCTTACTAATGGCAACTTTTGTAAGAAAAAAAAAATACTGAGTAATTATTAAAATACAGATGTTTTGATTGATATTTGTTTGTATCAAACAACATATTGAGATTTTTCTATTTCTTTAGTTTAAAAGAACAACAGTATATTAAGTGTTCACTTAATGTGCTGAATGATGAAAGCACTGTATACTTTATAATTAAATACAACTTAGAGAACAAAAATTGCAAACCTTGGATCATAATTTCTTTATGTCCGAAATAAAACCGCTGATTGTGGTTGCCACTAAAATAAACCCATAAAAGTAACACTGATAAATATTCAAAAATCATGTTAAAAAAAAAATAGAACAAAGTAAAATGTTACAATCTGTAACTAACATACTTTATAGACAGATTACATCAACAAACACATTAATAATATTTGCATGAACAATAAACTGTAGTAAACCTGAAAGGGTACACTATAGCAAGAACTGAAGGATCTTTTCTTCGACAGACAAAATCAAAATCTAGCATACCCTGTAAATTGAACAAATTTTTATGACATTATCCAAGATTTTAAAAGTAAAATTTGAACAAAAGAAAATAAAATTCTTTACAATAAAATATTCACTTGCTAATTAGTTTTAAGCTTAGATTTAAAAACAAACTTTGAATTTAACTATCTTATTGCAGGGTTTTTAAAATAAATTCATTTTGAAAGATTTCTTTTTCATAAAATGGTGACCTCCTTTTTTTGTTTATAATTTTACATCAAATATCACTTAAGAAATTGTGATTGAATATTAAGTTTAATTTATTAAGTGGTATTTTTTTTTAATATACTGCCTTTTCAAACTGATTTAAGCAGAAAATAAACAAATGCATATGAAAAGAATGCTTTCTAAACCTTCCATATAAATTATCATGAAGATTTGGAGGTTAAGAATAGTGCAACTTATTCAACAATTAAAACTGAGAAACTATTCTGGTAGTCCTAAATTATCTTTTTTTTTTGAATTGAAGACAATTTTTTGATGATTGGTTTGATATAAATATGAGAAAAAATATTTGATGAGATAAATGATCAATTAAGTGTGACAAAACAAGAAAATGATTACTCAAGTAATTTGACAGAATAAGAACCAACACTTATTTTATTCTAGTATCAAAAGTTGTAAGTAAAAACTATAAAAAGTTAAACAAAGAATCTGAACTTCACAAAGAAGAGCATTTTTACCATTAGCATTTGCTGAAATTCTATAGTAAAGAATATTATAGACTATATTTCTACCATTACATTCATTCATATTCATATTTTGTTGTTATTGTTGGTGACTCTAACCCAAAAATAACTGTTTAAAAAAAAGTCAAAAAGTCAAAAAATTACAAACTGCTTTTTTAAACTTCATAAAGCTTTGTGAAAAATGAACACAAAGATTTTCTTTATTAATATTTGTACCTGAATAGCTCTTAGTTGCATTCCCCAAACAATCGATTGTGTTTTGTCAGAAAACAGGTTGCAGGTATTTTCAGATGATGTTTTAATTTGAACATCAGGACTGTATGATGAAGATTTTGGTATGTATGATGAAACACTTTCCTATATATTTTCAAAAAATTTTAAAAAATTTGAAACATAAAATTTCTTTTACCATTTTTCATTCTTCATTCAGTTTTCAAGTAAGAAAAATAGATAAAATCCAGACTTCATTTGTTATTATATCTCAAAATAGTGAAGATAATTACTTCATTTGTAACTTTTGTGAAGTCAAAAGAAGCATCTATTTGTGTTGATTTAGGGGTACTAGTTTTGTTCAATGCCATTCCAACTATTGCTGTCATATGTGTTTCTGGTCCAAATACATGCAATGGAACACCAAGCTTTTCACCTAAAATTAAACAAAACTTTGAATTGTTAAAAATAAAAAAAAAAAGCTTATTTTAAATGAGAATACCAAACATTTTTATTGTTGTTGTTGTTTTTTTATGATAACCTTTGAAATATCAGCACATCTCTGTTTACCAAACAGTGAACACATAAATATAACTACCGTGTATTTTACATAACTACAAGAATTTTGGTTGTTATTATCATCATCAATTCCTTATCTTTTACATTAAAAAAAAATGCAAAAACATTTATTAGATCTTAACTAAACAGTTAGCATAAAAAACAGAAACTTTCATTTCAAAATAATGCAGAATATCAACAACAAAAATATGAAAAATTTTGAAAAAAATTCCAATTTTATATTGACTTCCATTTTTTTACTTATTTATGCTAAACAAGATAAACTGCTCAAGTTACTGTAAGAATCAAAATTATCGATTCTAATTTTTAAATAAGTTTTTTGTCTCATCTATTCAAAATTCTGAGCATGGTAATTTTGTTAAGACTTTTTCTGTTATAATAATTAGTATAAAATCTTGTTGATCAATTTTTATTATTATTATTATTATTATTATTATCATTATTATTATTATTATTATTATTATTATTATTATTATTATTATTATTATTATTATTATTATTATTATTATTATTATTATTATTATTATTATTATTATTATTATTATTATTATATCAGTAATAATAATAATAAAAATTGTATATAAGCATACAAGTAATTTTTATATTGGATTAGGAATATCTTTCGTGAAAAATTACAAAGTGAAGGAACTTCAATGTTAAATTAATAAAATGGTTAACTTTTTTTTTTGTTATAAAATATGTTTTAAAAGTTAACAGTAACATTTCACTAAAATTTTAGCATATGCCCTTTTTTAAATTTATCTATAATTTTTACAAGATAAACTTCAAAATAACTAATAACCAAGTAATAACAAAATAAATATCTAATACAAATGACTATAAGATTAATAAAAAATTTCATGGAGCAAATAAAGGGTTTATATATATATATATATATATATATATATATATATATATATATATATATATAAATATATATATAAACTTCAATAATTACCTACGTCTCTCATTATTCTTAATCCTTCTTGGTAGTTTGGACCACCTCTGCGAACATATATCTCAATTTTATGATGAATAAGTTCTTTTTGATAACTCTTTAGAGCTCGGACAATTCCCTGATAAGGATTAGAAAATGATAACATTTTGTAATTTAAAACAATAAATTTTTAAAATCATGAAAGTTACAATAATAGTTTTTTTTTTTTTTTTTTTTTGAAATTTACATGTAAGATTTAAAAAAGATTTAAAAAAAAAATTTTTTTAAAAAAGACTTGCAAATAAAATTTTTTTATAACATTATAACTAGTATATAGCAAAAAATTTCTTACAGTAAATGTGTCTGCTACATTTGTAAAGTTGGCAATTCCACCACCAATGATGAGAACTTTTCCTGGATAAAATCAAATTTTTGTTGCCAGTTTGTTTAAACATTATTAAACCTCAGCCAAACACCAGAAGTTGACATAACATTACAAACTCCAACTTCAAAAATTTATAGGAGAAAAAAAAAAGATGGACAAGATTCAAATAACAAAACACTTTTCAACTAAAATATAAGAAATCAGCAGAATTTGATTAAAAATTCTTCAACAGTAATTTTTCATGCATAAGAGGTGATTTTCTCAGCAGCTGAAACATTAGATGCTCTAGAATGGAACTTGCTAATGATTCAGTTGCTAAAAACAACTCAGTTAGAAACAACTTTTTATTAATTTTATTGAACTTTACTAATAATAATAATTAGTAAATATCAACTTATATCTTTATTTTAAAAAAAAGTGGTAACAGATACATATTTTATTGAATTTTACTACTATGAATTAGTTAGTGCCAACTTATGTCTTCTTTTTTAAAAAAAAAAAAATAATAAACAAGGTAACGGATACACATTAGGAATATGCTGACCTTCAGGGTGAACTGGTCCCTCTGTCATCAGTTTTAAGATTGTCTTAGCATATTGGAATGTCTGAGACTCATTTGGTGCTCCAGAATATTCACCATAGTTTGCTAATTCGCTGCTACCACCAAATTCTACAACAGTATCACTAAACAGAAATACTCAATGGAAAAATAATTCATTATTGTAATATATCACTATAAAAGATTGCAATGTAAGTATGAACAAACAGTATAATTTTATTGCAACTGATGTTTACTTGCCACCATTAAATAAAAGGATGGTGTTTTTTCACTAAATAAGTGGCAATTACTTTTACAAACAGCAATTGCATAAAGTCCAGTTGTGTAAAATCCTTTTAAGAATAAAATGACCTTTAAAAAAAAACTTGTTAAAAACTTTTGCAATGAAAAATATGCTTTAAGTGACCAAAAAAGCAGACTTAAAAGCATTCTCATTCATTAAGATTTAAAAATTAGTTTTTAAATTTAATCAAGAAAAAACAATATAATTTACTTTTTGTTTTGTTTAACAGTTAAAGTAATGAAGTGCTAAATACACTGAGATTAGGAAAATAATTACTAACTTTAAAAAAGAAAAATAACATCACAATTAACATTACCTTAATTATTACAGAAATAACAAACTTTATGAGAACTCATTAAATTTTACATACTAACTTAACTACCTGTATACTACAGAAGCACCTCCTCCAGCCACCATTGTCCATATTCGACCATTTTTGTTGAGAATTGTAAACTTCAATGATGCTCCACTCTTGCAGTCAAGATCAGCTATGAAATCTTCCTGTGTGATGTTTTAAAAAACCAGAGTAATTTACACGAATATTTTGTATAAAAATATTACTCAGATTCAGCTATCAGAATATCAGAATCATGCTTAATGTAAAGATGCATAATAAAACATATTTTTTTAAAATGTTTTAGATTTTTAAAATGTCTTTTATTTTTGTTGTTGCATTTATTTTAAATTTGATAACATTTCTAATAGATAAATCAATTATCATGAGTAAAGAGAAACTTTTAGACTATGTTTAAACCAAATGTATTATTACATTTAAGTTTCAAAGAGGTTGCCATGGGGATTTTGAAAAAAATGGCTAATTTTAGGAAATTACATAAAGTTCCTGAGCCTTTAAATAAATTCTTTATGATCTTGAGGGACCTCTAAAATTTTTTTTCAAAGACTAATTTTTTAAACTTAGTGTTATTTCATCATATGTAACATGTTTAAAAGGGCGTAATGAACCACCCTTATATGCATGCTGTATTTGTTAGCTATATATCTAAACATGCCTAAAATTCTTTATAGTGAATTCTGTTTATTATATTTTTACATCTGTTAACATAAAAAGAAACTAAAGAAACAATGGAAAATCCCTTAACAAACTTTAGGAAAAAAAATTGGGATGATTAAAAAAACTTTCAATGTTTCAGCCACAACATTGAGTAGAAGATTTTTAAAAAAGCAATGGTGCTACAAAAAGAGATTTCTGAGGTAATAGAACAATACTAATTCATACCTTAGAAGATAAATTAAGTATGCACTTAATGGATATAAAGACAAGGTTTTTCGGTTTAAAAACTGAAGATCTAAGGTAACTGGTGTTCGAATAGTGGAAAAAAAAAAAAAAAATCAAGCATAGCTTTAATCACAATTTAAGAACTAAAAAATAGTTGAGCAGATATTTAAAACGTAATCCATGAATCTCACTGAGAACACAAGAAAATACACCATATGGTCATGCATAAAAACAGCATCAACTGTTGTTTTACCAAATAATCTGTAATGATGGAACAGTATAAGTTTCCTCCTAAAAATATGAATGCAATTAGAACATCTGTGCCACAAATCTTTTTCTTTTCTCAAAAAAGTTCAAAAAATGTGTTTATGGATCATGTTCCAAAAGGCAGTAAAGCATTTTGTCACAAAAAAAGTGTAAATTGCAAGTGAGATTTCCTTAAAATGAGTTGAACATTTTGTGCACTTCTTAGTGTGCCAAAAAATAACAAAACACTTCTTCTGATAGATTACTACAACAGTCATAAAAGCTTCCCAATTTTGGAATATGAAAAAGAAAATGGCATTGTGTATTTTTTATTTCTTGAAGCATCATGCTCATGACATTGGATTTTTCAGTCCATTACAAATATAGTAAGGCAGCATCCAGGTAGAGCTGTGACATTTTTTCAAGTAGCTGGTCTTTTAGACAATCAATATTTAAAGTTTTACATCAGTTAATGCTTTACATGCTTTTATCAAAACTGGAATATATCCCTTCAATCCAAATGTTTTTGAAGATTGGTTGTTTGTGTCTTCATTAACAACAGAAAAAGGTAAGCAAGCTAAGAACACAGATAAAATACAAGAATTTAGGAACCAACACATTTGGAAATGATTTCTTCCATATCAAAAGCTTCTATCTGCATTGGATCTTCTGTTTTAACTAAAAGGGCTAAGATCTAGTATACAAGCATTGCCCCAAATGCCTATAGCAACTTCACAAACTTAATTAAAAAAGGCATGAAAATAAGGAAATTTGAACCTATGAATACCACATAAAATATCCAAGAATTAAAGAACAAGGCAAAAGAAAAATTTGTTAGAAAAGCAAAAAGAAAGGTAGTTGTAGAAAAATTCTCAGCGAGAAAAATAAAGCAAGTAACATCAAAGTTAATTTTGAATCAAAACATGTTTGTATTGTGATGAACTTTATTTACTACCTCACCCTAGAAAACCATAGATTTTGATTCAGAAATGTAGATCTTGGTGTCATTGTCAAAATTTATATATGAACTATGCTTATAGATCAAATACTTATTTTCTTTTTTTAAATGTGTTTTCATTAATTAAAAAAAAACAAAAAAATTTCTTATTTGCCTAATTTATTTAAAATGTGCCATCATAAGAGCAGTTTGTTGCATTTTTTTTACTTGCAATTTGTTTTTAATGTTAACAACTTATACTAAAAACAGTTAGTAATCCTGAGGGTCATTATTATTCTGCATGTTAGAGGGGAATGACTCATCAAAAATTATTTTTACTATTTCAGGTTATGACTCAGTGAAGCATTAAAGTTAAGTATGTCATCATTCGCACCTTTTCCCCATACCTCAACTTTTTGCTACAAGCAAAGCCTAGGTTAAAAGTATTTTCCAATCAGCTAAAGTAATAAACAAAATAGAATAAATGAAACACCAACCTCTGGATATGCTTCTCTCCCAAATGGTGGGGGGAACTTTAATTTTGTTTTGCCCCACTTTGTACTACATAAGTAATCTGCAGTAGCATCTATTTTGGCTGCCATATCAAGAACAAATATTCCATCATTGTTCACAACAATTGGATTAATTTCCATGTAAGTAAAATGTAAATTTACATAAACATCATATAAGCTTTTAATGAAACTTGCAAGTAATAACTTTTTATCATCAACAACATTTGTTAACAGCTGATATTGGATCTGTGAAACACTCAATTCTTCTCCAATAGAAAGTGATAATTTTAATGTCTGAAAATTATAAAAGGAAAACCTTAAGACATAAGTTTTTAAATTTGTAAGTTGATATAAATTTCATTTATAAAAAACTTTTTTTTTATAATAAATTATTTGATTAAAAAAACAAAACAAACTCTAATATATCATTAGAGCCAAAAAAAAAATCCCAGTTCAGAAAAATTTCAAAATTCTTCAACAAATTTATGAATAAACTGAACTTTGAACAGAAACCAACTTTGGTTAAACCTTGATCCTTATTTATTACATCTATTATCTGATACAAAATGAAAAGAGAAAAAAAAAAGTAAAGCACTTTTTATTATCAGATGAATTGTTACCAAAAATTATATATTTCCAACTCATTTTACATGCAGTGAATGTTTTTTCACAGAGACTAAGTGTCAATTAACTCTTATATCAACCTTAGACAGATAGACCAGCAATTTTAATAATACTTGTGTCTAAACTACAATTACCAGTTTAAATCTGTTGGGTAGATATTCATGGTTACACTTGTAATTGCATTTACTCTTTTAAATTGTAGCCAATGCAACTTAATTGGATATTGCATTAATGTAAGAATTTTTGGTTTGAATCATGACATATTTTAATGCCTTGGTTTCTCTTAAAGATTTAGGTTTTTTTTTTAAGATTTGGAAAATGCATACAAAAAATATTAAAATCTGAAATGTAAAAGGAAACAATCTATCTTTACAGAGAATAGTTTTTAATAGAGAAGATGACTTTTGGACAGTTAGTTAGCTTTGCAAAAATAAGTAATTTACCTTTGAATCTACATCACCTACTTCAATACCTCCTTGATGATGAAAAAGAATTAGATCATGATCACGCTTACTTAGTATACAAACATACATTTCTTCATCCTAGAATTTACATAAGATACTATAAGCATATTATATATAAGTATATTTATATAATATACATACAATATACCATAAAAAAGGTTGTAAAAAGTTGACTCAGTGTATAAGTAAACCATAAATAAATATTATCTTTTTTAATTTTAAAATTTTAATTAAAGTCTTGAATCAATAAGTCTCTTCTTAGACCTTTAAGGAACATCTTAAAGTCTCAACAAAAAACCAGTATTTATGGTAATTAACAATAATTTTTACTAAAGAAAAGCAAATTTTAGATTGAAGTGTTCAAAACAAGTGTTTAAATTGACTACAAACCATGAAAGCAAAAAACTATTTTACTTCATGTTCAGCAACACTTACCATAGTATGTAAGATGAATGGCTCAACAATAAAATGCTTTAAATAACCTGTCGCCCTATCCACCTAAATATGTAAAAAATAATTGAAAAGTATGAAAACTGAGCTTGAATCATTTTTTTCTTTCTTTTTAAGGGCTTTTTTTTCCTACAAAGAAAGAAAAAAGATGATTTAAGTTCATGTTTATGTCTTGACTCTTTTTACCCTAATAAACAAAAAAAAACTTCACAGCAATAAATTGATATCAAAAATTGTAATTAATCTCTAATATACTGTAACTGTATTTTTTTAGTAGGTTTGTTATGAAATTGTAAGGATAATAACTTAATATTGGTTTTCTGAAATTTTAATTTTTATATAAAGACTTGTACAAAAAGTTGTGTTTCATTTTTTTGGGAGACCTACCCACAAAGGGAAAGATTGTAAATTAAGATAATACATACTTTTATTTCTTTACTAGTAGTCTCCATAATCCATTGCTTAACACCATCCCAATCAATATTAACTTTAAGCAATCCCAGCTTTCCACGTCTTTTAATAAGTTGATCAGGCTTTACAACAAGTTTCTAGTTAAAAATGTATTGTACATTAGAAAAGTATGTTACATCAAAGAGTTATGCAGGATGTAAAAATGTAAGTTTAAGTAGTCATATTTTTACTTTCTCTAATAACCATGAGTTTGCTTTTTCAACTTCATTTAGATCTTCACCAGCATGAACTGACAAAAACCGAGGTAATACAAAAGATTCACATTGCAAATGACATGAAAGTAAACGCTTTCCATCTGCTTCGAAAATTCCTTTTGATGACATAATTACAGCTGTGAAAACAAATTCAGATTTTATATATACATTTATATGAAGATATATATTGTATAGTGATACAAGTATGTGTTTGTAACATAGCATACATAAAAAGCATATATATATATATATATATATATATATATATATATATATATATATATATATATATATATATATATATATATATATATATATATATATATAGGTTTAAACAATTAAAACCCTTTTATTGATCTAATATATAAATTGGTGAGCAATATCTTTACCAAATAATAACTTCAAAACTTAAAATCCTGGTGCAGACTTAAAATCATTGTTATTTTAATTTCTAAATACATTTTTGCGTAATAAGGTCCGAAGTTGGGGGACGTTCGGAATTACCGGAACCCAACTAACAAAACTTCCGAATGTCATGTAGAACCAATGATATATATTAACATATTTAATATATATTAATATATATTCATGTAAGTTTATGTTTATATATATCATTGTGTAGAACTTTCGGAACTTTTCGGAAAAAAAAAATTAACTTATTGACAACAAAATTTATAAAAAACTAAACACTAAACATTAATTTTTTTTTTCCCTTAAGAAAGTTACAAGCAATAACTTTTTTATTGTTGCTATACTTAACAAGTTATATTTTACTTTTCATCTGTAGAGAAGATTCAGTTTTTAATTCTTATTTTCTTTTCTTTTTTTTTTTTTTTTTCTATCATCTCATCGACGGATATGTATATAGGGTAGACCGGGGGAAGCCGACACCTTAATACAATTTGATTTTTATAATTTTTTAGGTTAGTTAGGTTTTTAATTTCTAATTAGTTACAATTTTGGTGAAAGAACCTAAAGATTTGTCCTAATTTTCTGCATCAAATTAATATGTAATGTTTTAAAATTATTTACGTTACAAATGTTAGATGAATATTTTTCGTAATTTAAGCTCATTGTCAGTATTTTCCCAGCCGCCGGGGTAATTGCGACACCACTTTGGGGTAATACCGACATTAGTAATTAATAAGACAATTATTTTAGCAAACGTGTTTTGTTGTTATATAGAGTAAATAAACGTAGAATATAATTGATAATAACAAAGTAAGACAGGTTAACTCTTTGAGATAAAAAAAACCTTTTTTCAAATCGAAGATTAATGAGTAGGGTAAAAGTCACAAATATAGTTTTCAGGGGAATCACAACCGCTACAATCTGCATGCGCCCATTTTCCACAATAGACACAACTATACCAGAGTTCAGTTTTTTTTCCATACTCACCACATCTCAATGTCCTTTGAAAATAAATCAATCCCGTCGTCAAGCTCGTCATCATCACATTGTTTAGTTTCATCAATATCTTCCTCAGAAGCTGATTCTTCAAAAGAAATTTGTCTACGACACCTCTTCTGCGTTGTTTTTCTTTTAGCTGCAGACTTGTTTTTAGGATGGGTGTTCATTTTAGTTTTCACTATTTTTCCAACATTGCTAGACCTATTCTTCAAGAGTTTGAGATTGACTTTAGGTATCACCTTAGGGTTGTCCATAAGTTTTTCTAGTCTAAGCTTGGCTTTTACATCTTTAATTTCTTTTTTCTTTTTAGCTTCTTACAAAACTGCTTTCAAAGGGGTACCTATCATGATTATGGAGTGTTGCTTTCTGTTATTGCGATCATCTTTATAATCTGTTGACAAGAATAGAAGGGGTGACAAATATTCCAGAGTTTCTTTGAAACATGTTGGGCTTTGGGAGGGTTATGAAAGTCTTTACTTTCTTAAGTTAAGCAAACAGGAAACAGTTACTGGCTCTTATGTTTCTAATAGTGTCATAAATCTAGTATATAATGGCGAAAAACTCTAAAATAGCTTTTTTTTAATATAAAAAATCCGTTGCTAGGGGTGTTGCTTAGAAAAAATTATAACTTCGTTACAAAACTTACAATTTTAGAGTATTTGAAATATAATTTATTATAATGATTTGTATATATTCGGAATGTAGATTGTTTGAAATTTCAGAATTTGTAATATTAGAAAAAATGATTTTTTCGATTTTTTCTAGTATAGGACCACCTTAAATATTTTATAAATGAGGCAATACCGACACCTGTCGGCATTACCCCATGGTGGTGTGTTACCCCGGTGGAACAAATTGGCGGAAACCTAACCTTACAAACTACTGCTAGCTCCAAATCCTAAAACGGCTATGCCAAAATGTTGGTTTTAATATATATTTTCTAGCTAACTAAGTGGTTTTTTAGTAATACTAACAATTAGAATCTTACCTCAGTTCATCCAGGTGTCAGTTTTAACATGGAAAACTTCAAAAAATAGTTATTTATTTATAGCAAAACAAGCAGTAGACGTACTCGCATAAAACTCACTGAGCGTTTGTTTTAGTGTTGTCCGCCAGGTAGCAGCACTATACAACAGCGCTTTACACACAAAATACAACTAGAAAGCTGGGTGTCGGATTTCCCAGGACAAAATTTGTATAGATTTTCTATACAAAAAATCAATCCTTTTTTCTATAGGCTTTTGGAACATATTCTCTATAGAAATTCAACTACTAAAAGTCTATAGAATATGCAATTGAAAGTCTATAGAAGTTTCTATAGAAAAGATCAATACTATTTTCTATAGACTTTTGAAACATAGCCTATAGAAATTTAACTACAGAAAGTCTATAGAGGTTTCTATAGATCGTCTTTTTCGAGAGGGTATAGGAAATATTTTCTATTATCATTTAGATGGTCTATAGAATCGATGGAATATATTCCATGTTATAGTCTATGTTATATATTACATATATTATATACTACATATATTATAGACAATAAAATTGCTACCTATAGCAATTTCATAGACTTTTTTTGATATTCTTTAAACCATCTGTATATTACATATAAGGAATATTTGGTATTGGGAGAAAAAATAAGAAAAAGAGCATTTATAAACTTTTAAGACAAATGACTATATATATATAATCAAAAAAGACAGAAATACACTATGTACATTCTTACAACATCTTTCATATTTTAACTCTTTTTAACTTTCGACGCAATATTTAACTTTATTTTGATTGCTGTTCGCACATCCTTTGACGACACTCCCAGTATCTGACAGGCACAAGCTAAAAATACAAAAGAGTTCAATTAATTATTTTTTTCGTTTAATAAAGATATTCAAATGCTATAACTATTTACCAACAACACCGTCAACGAGGTCTTGACAAATTTTGGGTTTTGCTACTTTGTCAGAGTGAGCATTACTTTGCTTGCCAGACAAACTGACACTTCTTAGATAGTCTGTGTTTCCCACCAATGACACCAAAAGATCGTTTACAAATCTATTTGTACCATGCGATTTGTTACATTTGCTGAATTTTACATGGTCAATGTATATTTTGTGACCTGGCACTAATTGCTTCTAAATTACAAAGTAGAAGGTTTATGAATATAATTCATATAATTAAATATATAGATAAAAAAAAAAGATAAATTTTGCAACATGAAAATTCTTACTCTACTAGATCCGTCTGGGTAGTTAGGTTCTTTCTAGATTGGAATGGATATACAAACAGGAGTTTCAGCAAGATTTGATTTAGAAACAAGACTGTCATTAAACGCATTACAATTTGTTATGCTAAATGAATGATTAAGTTGATCAGACATATCAGAAGAGTTGAGAGTGTGGGAGGTTGCTCTACTAGACCCATATGAAGTGCTGGGTGCCTTCCACTTCTGAAAAGATGAATGAAAACTTTGAGTTACATTGAAGTCACATGTATTTTCTAATTCAACAGAATCATTTAATAAATCTGAATATTGATTTGAGTTAGAAGTAAGACTTTTTGTCAATTTTGGTATATGATGTGTTAAAGAAGATAGATCATGGGGCTTGTTTAACTGCAAAACTGCATTGGATAAGTCCTGGGTTGATCTTTCTAATGAACTTAACACACAAATAATCCCTAAAAAAGTCATTAAAGCAAATAAGTTGAAATAATAAAATTAATATTAAATGCATTTCAGAAACAATAAAGCCAAATAGAAAACAAAATAACATTCACTTTTTTCATTTTCAGAATGCTTTTTCATTGATGTCTCCATCATAGTGAGAAGTTGAGCAAATCCTAATTAAATAATCATTTAAAATTTTTTAACGATGCATAAATTATTTTTAAATGCATTTCAAAGCTTTACTTACTATTTTCATTGCATTCCTTTCCTTTAAGATCCCCTTAAATACAATACAGCTATATTAACTTCATTAAAGTTAAAATGACATTATGGAGACCCCTCCAAACCACAAAAGTGTGGAACCCTGTGTGTACTACATACATACAGAAAAGACAAAAAAGCGAATAGAAAGACAAAAACATCATCTGGAGCGAGAAGAACTAAACCCGTGTAAACGTACTTTTGAAATGATAAATCTTGAACCAGGCACTAGCTCTTGTGAGGATGAGAATATTGAAGAAATTACCACCATAACACAAAGTAGGAAACACAGAAGATTAGTTAAATGTGGCATAGATATCTTTGTTCCTCATGATATATTGAAAAACCCTGATCTTGTTTCATGCAGTATCCGTAACAACATCTCATCAACCCAACTTAGTGCAATTGTGCATTCCCTTGTAGCGGCATGTGGGGGTGACCTTTACAAGCTATGTCTAAATGCAAGGACAGCCCATCGGTATAGAACCGCCATTGTACCTGAAATAAGTTTGAAGATTAAAGAAAATTGGATGCCATTGCCTATAATGCTTGTGCATTGGGATGAAAAACTTATGGACACTCTTGATTCCAAAGGAACAGATGACCGATTGCCAATTCTTGTGTCTGGGGCTGATGGGACAAAGCTCCTTGGCGTTCCTCCACTTCCAAAATCAACTAAAGAAACTGGTAAAGTTCTTGGAGACATCATATCAAAAGCAACTAAAAAACTTCTTAGAGAATGGAATTGTGAAGAAAATGTTATTGGTATGGTTTTTGATACAACTTCATCAAATACAGGTAAACTTAATTAATTAAATTTAGAATATATGAATAAAGATCTTACATCTACACTGTAGATGTATGCATTTTCAGGAAAGAGAACTGCTGCATGTGTATCTTTACAGAACGAATTAGATCGTGCCCTATTCTGGTTTCCTTGTCGAAGGCATGTGGGTTAATTACTTTTGAGTCATTGCTGGGAAGGTTTGAAAGTTGAGACATCAGCTAGTCCAAATATTTTGATCTTTCAAAGGTGAGTCTAATTGAATACACCATTAGTGTTACCTTCAATCAATGAAGAGACACATAATAGTAAAAAGCTACTTTTAAAAATTGGGATGAGTGAACTTACTTTTTATATTTTTAACTTAAAAGCTAACATTTATTTACTATCTTTTTCACTTTTCTAGGTTCAAAAAACATTTCCCTCAACTATCATCAGATGAACAAGCGAAGTATCATTACCCTAATATGATGTTTATAAAAGAAGAACACCAGCAAGAGATGGCTAATTTTTTTCGTGAATCTTTAACATAATCTTTTACACGAGGTGACTACAAAGAGCTGGTTCAGCTTTGTTTGTACATAATAACTAAGGGATCTGAACCAAAGAACTTCAAGATGCGCTATCCTGGTGCCCTTCACAAAGCAAGGTGGATGAGTAAACTCCTTTATTCTCTAAAGATTGTGCTTCTGTCCGGACAGATCAAAGAACATTTTTAAAAAGCTGAAATTGTTACTTGCAACCAAATAAGAAAATTGGAATGATTTGTTGTGTTCACAGTTTCAGTATATGTGCAGTGGTGGCTTGTTTGTCCTGTACCAGCTGGTGCACCAGTTAATGACTTGATTTTAGTGGAAAAGCTGGTAAAATTTGCTGAGCATGACTCAACTCTAGTTGAAAGTGCTTGTATGGCATTCAGTCGGCACACTTGGTACTTAGCTGAGGAGTTGATTCCATTGGCTCTGTTCTCACCTATGGTAGCAGTAGAAACTAAAGAGGAAATGAGGAAATCCATTCTTTTCTTTGAAAAGACTTCTGTCACAAAGAGAGTTGGACTTAACTTTGGGGGATATAGCAAGCCCTATCTTCCTCCTACAATAGAATGTGGTACTTCTTTAGTTGACCTAATTGGGCCGGATTCATTCAGATTTTTTAGCATTTTTGGTATGCCCTATAAATTCCTCTATGCTCCAGCACATGATTGGATTAATAGGGAAGACTATCAAAACATGAAGCTGATTGTCGACAAACTTCAGGTGGTAAATGAGGCAGCAGAGCGTGGTGTAAAGGTGTGCCATGACTTTCTAGGTGTAACTAGGGATGTAAAGAGGGTAAAAAAGGGATGAGAAGCACTTTCAAGATGTTCTCCAAGTAGTAGAATCTGATAGACAACGGGTTCCTAATCAGCGAAAGCGATTTCGTACACAAAAAGAGAAATCATGGTTTCTAGTCCAGGAAAACGAGTAATTTCATTTAGACAATTATACCTTATTACACCATGTAAAAAAAACTTTTTCATATCATTTATTGTACTTGTACTTTGCATAGCTGTATTTAATATAAGAAAGCCATTTTTATTTTCTAAGCTCTACCATGGTATTAGAGTGTAGGAAAAATAGTGATTTTTAGGCTAAATTCTGTATTTTAAATTTGACGGTGCTCATTCAATTGTGGATTAATCTTAAAAAAAACATTATAAATCTTATTTTTATGACTAAATACAATACCAAAATTATGAACAGCCTCATACGACAAAGTTGGGGCAACTGTCACACCCTAACATACATACATACATACATACATACATACATACATACATACATACATACATACATACATACATACATACATACATACATACATACATACATACATACATACATTCATACATACATACATACATACATAACTACTACAATATGCGGATTCTGGCTCATTGATACTTTTCCATACTTAAGGAATTCAAGATGGTATTGTGTTTTTAAAATGTAAAAATGTTATTAGATTTCCATCTCATTGTTAATATCATGCCGGAACCTGCAAAGAAGTATAAAACTGTATCTTTTTCGTAATTTATTCCATAATGTTAAAGAGTTTATCATAGTCCATAAATGTAAAGCGTGGTTTTATTCCGTAGTGTCCAAGGGCTAGGGTGTGAATACCGTCTTGTAAGATGTGTCTTTTATCATCGTTAGCACTGAGAGCGACTTTGTTGATTTCTTCGGTGTAAATGTTATGCTGATGAGATCGGATAACGTTCATGGTTTGTTATTTTTAAAAAAAATTTATTCTTTAAAAATTTCACCACAAGGTATTGATAACTTCTTGAAAGTCAAGACCTTCATTCAATTTTTTTAAGATGTAAAGACACAAATGACCACAATAAGACGTATCACCAAACTGAACTCTCTCGCTGTTATAATAAACAGGGCTTTTCAAATAGTCAACGAGCTCGACAAGAGGAGGCTGGGCATAAGAGTCAAAACTGTATTTTTTGTCTCCGTCTTTATACCAACAGACCCAATGAAATCCACCAGTGCTTGAATCTCCCGTATTCACGATTCCACATTCTTTTTTCATTGGCTTTTTTGGTAACTCATCCCTGACAAACACACCTTGAAAGTTTTTTAATTTTAACTGTTTAGCAGCCTTTATCAATTGAAAGTTAGTTAAAGCCTCATTGGGTAAAACAATTCCTTCTACATCAATCCATTGAAAGTCGATCATTTTTTTTTTAATTTCTTAAAAAGTTTATCCGAATTTTTTAACAAGCGATTTTCATAGAATAGCACCTAAAAAGGGTATACTATTAAAGGGTGAGTTAGGTCCGAGTAATAATCCAGCTCCAGCAGATTGATAGCCTTTTCCAGTTTTAATGAAGAGTCCATCACCGTAAACATTTTTAGTCCATGGGGTGATAAACAATCCTTCTCCACCTAAAGTTTTTATCTTCATTCCTTTCCCATTTTTGCTCATGTAAAAAAGACCTCTTCCTGCAATTTTATCAACCATAGCAGAGCCGGCAGAAGAACCTACACCTGCTAACAATCCAGTGGCGAGAGCAGGAACTACTCTTGTAGCAAGAGTGCTGCCTAACATACCTAGTAACGGTAGAAGAGCTCCGATAAATCCACCTTCAATGGTTGAGTTGTGTACAAGTTGTCTTTTGCTCAGTTTGAGTGTAACACCTTTTCCAGATTCATACGCTTTTCTAATTTTATTCAATTGCGCATTAGTGATAGCGAGAACATGTTTACCGTTCAAGTCTTGATGAGAAAGCTTAATGCTAGTATCGGTTTTGTCTTGAATGGCTTTTTTAATTTTATCAGATTGGCTCTGCGAGATATTAATTTTGATATTTTGATAATTGCTCATTTTTTATGTATTAAAAATTATTTATTTCACTTCTCGAATATGATATCGTATTGCAATATCCTCTCCACGAAAATCAACCAAATCTCCATTCTGATCAATGATGCGAGTAACCATTGTTGAAATTTCAAACAGTTTAACAGGAAGATAAATCAAATGCATTGGTCTCTCAATGATTTTATAGCCAGGACTAACATTTGGATAAAAGGAGTAAATGCAATTGAGTTGGGTTCCATTAATATAGGATGATCCGATAACGTTGTTAACGATTCTGATGGTGCTAATGCTTGAAATTCTAACGATTTGATCCGACTCGTATTCGGAATTGGAATTTAATTTTCTTTTAGTAAACCCTAAAACTGATGCGATGCTGTTTTCCACGTTCAAATCCATCAAATAATTCATTCCAAGTGTGATGGTTGATTTTAAAGTGCTTAAATTGGATCCGATTTTTATGTTATCGGGAGAGTAGCTGATTTTATTTGCTGTGACGTAGCTAGCGCTTTGAGACGCATAATTTTTTATTGTGTTTGAGACGGTCTTTTGTAAATAATTGTTGATGTCTTTAATGTCATAGCTTCCTGATGGAATGTTAATGTTCTCCCAATGAGCTCCATTGTCCATGCTGTATTTGAAAGAATTGTTTTTACTGTTTACATTTGGAATGCTGTTGTAAGTCTCAAGACCGAGAAAAGCCATTTCATAACTTTTTCCTTCGTCAAAAACGATTTTATCCAAAAATTCAGTAGTGATAACACTTGATTTTCCATCTACACCGATGATTATACCTGTCATTTTTAAAATAATAATTATTTTTTAAATTGTTTTAGAAAAATAAAAAATCATCAAACCCGCTTCGGTACTTTCCCTCGTTCTTTTTAGAAGAGAGATCAATGACAGCAAATCCGTGAGGTTCATTCCAGCAATGATTGCAAAAGGCTTTAAAATCTTCTATTTTCATATCGCAGGAAACGTGATCTTGATAAATGTGATTAACGCTTTTTTGGTCTTGTTTAAAGAGACAAATAAAGTTAGCATTTTCTCTAATGGTATGTCTTGGAATCTCGAAATAGTTTTGAGCGAGGTAAAAGCAGTCAACGTTAGAGTGCCTTCCTCGGATGTAGTATTTTTCACATTTGTTTTGATTAGTCAATTGCAAATCGTCAAAGATCATTAAATTGTTTTTGGATGAATCAAGATCTTCAGGTTCAGGTACATCGTCTGCTGTTTCGAAAAATTGACATTCCATATCATCATTGTTGGAATATTTTTTTGAAAGATCGTTAATAACATCTTCATGGATTAAATTCAATTTTTCCATTTCGTCTTGTACATCATCCGTTAACAAATCAACAATATCCTTTTTAGGAAGTTTATTTTCGAATGATCTTTTGAGTATTTTGTATTCAGGTTGGAAAAGGGATTTTCCAAACACTTGCAAGCGGTTATAATCGAGCCATCCAGGTCTGAGCAGTAAATTGAGCAGCAACGTTGTTTTTCCGTATCCAGACTTTCCAACGATGATTCCTCGAATGCTTCTCGGTAAAAGCTTGCTGTTGTTTCTTTTGGTTTTCCCAATTTTACACGACAATTTCATCACTTCCATATTTTTTATATTAAAAAAGTTTTTATATATGTTAAAAAATGTACTGTGTTAAGTGTAGAAGAGAGACTGAAACCATTCACTTGAAAAACGAGATCACAAAAAACAACAAGCATATAGTCAAAGGAGCTTGTGTCGTCTGCGGAAGAGGTAAATGCAAGTTTGTTTCTGCGCATGCGCTTAGTGGAGGAGACTTGGTAGAATCGATCAACAATTTTTCAAAAAAAATAAAGCTTCCATGGGCAAAGTTTCCAGGAGAAATGCACATTCCAGGGATGAACTTTGCAGGGCCTGGTACCAATTTAGACAAAAGGCTTACTTCCACAGACATGTATCAAGAGTGGAGCAAACCGGTGGATAGAGTAGACAATGCTGCATATCACCACGATTTAGCTTACAAGTATTTTAACGACAAACAAAACAGAAATTTAGCAGATCGAATGATGCTTGAAGAAATGGATTCTATACAAAATCCTACTCAGAGAGAAATAAGCGAGCGAAAAATCATCGAACCCATCATCAAAGCCAAAGCTAAATTTGGATTGGGTGTGAGTGATTTGAAATGGACGGATCAGCTTGCAGAGGAGCTTCATAAACCGGTGATTCATCATTTTAAAAGAAGAAGGGTGATTGTAAACGACATTGATGAAATATGGGCTGCAGATTTGGTGGACATGCAATCGTTTTCAAAATTCAACAACGGTGTAAAATATTTGCTCATGGTGATCGACGTGTTTTCAAAGTATGGATGGATCGTTCCGTTAAAAAGCAAAACAGGTCTTGAAGTGGCAGAATCGTTGAAAAAGATTTTTGGTGAAAGAAAATGCGTCAAATTGTGGGTGGATAAAGGAAAAGAGTTTTACAACAAGCACGTGAGAGCGTTGGGTGTGCAATTATACTCCACTGAAAACGAGGAAAAAAGTTCTGTTGTCGAGCGATGGAACAGAACGATGAAAGAGAGAATGTTTAAATATTTTTCAGCCAACAATACCAATAAATATATTGACGTATTAGATGAGATGGTGAAAAATTACAACAACACAAAGCACTCTTCCATCAAAATGACTCCATTGGAGGCTAGCGATGAAAAGAATAAAGGTAGGGTATGGTGGAATCTGTATGGAAAGGATCAAACATTACCAGCAAAACCAAAATTTTCCATGGGTGATCAAGTGCGAATCGTAAAAAAGAAGTCTCATTTTGAAAAAGGGTATACGCCGAGATGGACTGAAGAGGTTTTTACCGTGTCAAATGTTCAGCATACGAATCCACCCACGTATAAAATCGCTGACGCTAACGGTGAAGAAATACAAGGTACATTTTATGAACAAGAAATGCAAAAGACCAATCAAGACATATTTAGAATTGAAAAAGTCATTCGAAAGCAAAAGAACAGATCTTTAGTCAAATGGTTAGGATATCCAGACTCGTTTAATTCATGGGTAGATAATAATGAATTGTTAAGTTTGCAAAAATAGACACGCTGTTTTTGTATGATAAGAAAAAAAAATTTGAATTTTGAGTTAAATAAATTTCTTTTCATATAAAAAATAACAATGAGTATGTCAGAAAATCAGCGTGCGATGATAGAACGGCTAAATGCAATGAATGAAAGGATAGAACCTCCAACGCCGGAAGAAATTACTAGTCTTGAAGAATATGCGTTAGAGTTGATAGAAAGAGATGAATTTACTTATGAAATAGAAGAAATTTATGAACAATTTATGGAAGAATATACTGAAAAATTTACGCAAGAATTTATGGAAAGATATTATTTAAGCGATGATGACTTTAATGTTTTAGACGAAGCTGCTGGATTTAGTTTGCCTAGTTCAGAAGATGTTGATCCTGAAGATTTACCTTACAATGGACCTTACAATGATACTATAGTTTTAGATTACAATTCGATGAGTGTTGAAGAACAAAATGAATATGATGATTATATATATAATGAATTGTTAGAAGATATGCGTAATGAAACGGGTGGAAACAACTTTATCATTTACATCAATGATGAGGAGGAGAAAAGAAATAGATTAAAGATTGAGGCGTTGATTGAAGGTTTTAAAAAGGATGAATATAGAGTGTGTGCTTCTGCTGCTTAAAACGATAATCATTTTATTCCTCACATATAAAGAATAAAATGATCTAAAAAATTTATTTTTAATATGTAAAATGCATGCTCCTCACAAGTTTTTTAGAAATGTTGCCTCAGCAGAAGTTCATAGTTTGGATTTGCAATTAAAAATTTTGGAAGAGAGGGTTAGAGAGTTGGAGGAAAGAAAACCAAACAACATTATTGTGTCTACGAAAACGTTAGATCATCCACCTTATTTCAACGTTAACAAACAATATGAGATTTTTGCTCAACAAGACATTAAATTTCCTCCTGTATCTCACAAGCAGATATCGTTGTCTGTAGGTTTACAATTAGACAAAGGAATTGCTGTCGTCACTTTGATGGATAAAATAAGCAACCAATTGAATTATTTCAAAAACGATGCTATTTTTTCCGAGTCTGTGGATGAGATATTTATAACCATACACAATTATAACAACAAGGAAGTCACCGTTAAAAAAGGAGAAAAACTTTGCAAGATTAACTATATTGATTTAAAATAGTTTTTTTATTAATAAAAAATGGAAATATTGAATGAAAAACTTTATCCAGTTCTTCCATCAGCTCCTGTAGATGAAGGGCATGTTTATAGGCTTCATAAAATAAGCGAGATTCAGAAAGAGATAGAGAGTGAAAAAGCAAAGCGAGTTCATCTAAGCAAAAAGTACCATCGCGTGTTTAGGATCATTTCTAATGTAGATAATACAATCCAAACCTTATGCATTGCTTTGGGTGTGACTGGAATTGGTCTTTTATCAACCATCGCTGCTGCCCCTGTTGCAATTGCGTGTGAAGGTGTGGCTATTGGAATGGGGTTTTTATCCATTGTAGGAGGACAAGTCAACAAAAAACTAGCACTAAAAGCGGAGAAGCATGAAAAGATTAAAGTGTTGGCCGAGTCGAAATTGAATACGATTAGCGAGCACATTTCCAAAGCGTTGATGGATGGAAAAATAAACGATTCAGAGTTTCAATTGATTATTGATGAGCTTCAAAAATTTAAATCCTTGATGGAGGAAATACGAACCAAAACCAAAAAGGGGATAGATGAAGTTACTAAAGAAAACTTGATCCAAAAAGGACGAGAAGACGCGATTCAAACGTTTAACAATTTGTTTAAGAAAGGATCAACGTAGTCGTAAAAACCAATTTATGTTTTTTTTCCACGTATTTTAAAAAGATGTTTTTCTTTAAAATACAAGACCTGAATAAAAGGGATGAAATTGTGAAAGAAATTAATGATAGACGAAAGAGGATTTATCAGAACAGCGTGAATGACAACATTTCAGATACGAATTTTCAAGCTGATGTGAGCAAGCTATTTAAACCTATCATTGAGAGCAATGAAAAGATGCTTAAAGGAAAATTTGTATCCAAAATGCCTTTTGAAGTGAACAAAGTTGGAGATAAAATGTACATTGGAAAAATGGAGGTTGAAATAGATGGAAATGATATCATTGTCGGTGAAGAAAAGTATAATGGAACAAAAGGTCTTTGGGAACTGATGACTGAATTAACAATACCAAAGAGCTATACCGATGAAGATTTGCAAAATTATGAAAAAATTTTAATGGACAGTGATGCTATAAGATCTGATTCGCAACCGCATAAACCGAAATCATCAAGAAGACCAAAGTATCAACAACTTATTGCTCCTATTTGGGAAAAAATGATGCGTATTGAAAAAGGTAAAAAAGGTCGCGGTGTCATTATTCTTCCAAGCGATCCTAATGCGTTGGTGGAAAAGCTTGAATTGAGTATAGCTGCTTGGCATGCTGGAAACACGGCTTCAAGAAACGAGGCTGTTGCTATTTGCGATGAGCTGTTGAGACAAGGAGAGATTAATAAAGAGGAATATAAATCGTTAATGAAGGCTATTGATAAAATTATTTAAAAAAAATTGTTTTATTTAAAAAAAAATGCTCATTGTGAACAAAAGAAGATATGTGAAAAAGAACGTTGTTGGTGGAGGTGGTATTGTAGACATGATTAAAAATTTCATAAAAAGAGCAGCTGCGTCAAGTGTATCAAAAGCAACAGTGAATTTGCTTAAAAATGCTGCATCAAGCAAAATTGGGCAAGAAGCGATTACAGCTGCAAAATCTGCTGGGACAGAGTTAGCCCTTTCAGCCATCTCCGCTGCTAAAGACGTGGCTATTGATAAAGGTAAAAAGACCATTGAAAAATTAAAGACTGGTTCATCTATTCAAATTAAGAAAATGTCTAAAAAGAACGCGATTCGAATTCAAGACCTGGTGAAAATGGGGCAGGGCATGAAAATAGTATGAAGATAGCATTCTATTGCGATGACTTGTTATAAACTTGCAATGTCTTGCAATGAGAGACATTTAAATGAATTAAATAATTTTTTTTATTATATAAAAAATGATAAGTACTGAGCGATTAAGAGTTACTGAGAACCCAGAGTATGATATTGGTATTGAAAAAGTTGATTTTTTTGAGTACCTTCCAACCAATCTCGATTTAAATTCTTCAGGCACGATTACTTTTGAGATTGACTGTCAATCGATTCAAACAGTACCATCAGAGGCTTACATTCTTATTGAAGGAGTGTTGAAAAAGAGCGATGGAACCTTTTACGATGCTAAAGACAACATTGCACTGGTGAACAACGCTTTGATGTATTTGTTTAATGATGTGACTTATGACTTGTCGGGAGAGCAAGTGGAAAGAGTGATGTATCCAGGTCCAGCCACCACCATACTTGGATTGATGAAATATCCTTATGGATTTCAGTTTGCTGATGGATTAAAACAGATGTGGTATATGGATACGTCAAATCTTGTTGGAAATTCAGGATTCAATGTTAGACGAGACCACTTGTTTGCAGACACTACATCCGTTGGAGCTTTTTCGTTTAAAATTCCGTTGAAGCACATTTTTGGATTTTGCGAAACCTATGACAAAGTTGTTTATGGGTTTAGGCATACCATCACCTTTACAAAGAAAGAATGTGATGATGCGATTTATAGAGCGGAGAGCGTTAGTGCAGGAATGATCAACCTTAAAAAATTCAGACTTTATATGCCTCGCGTTGAATTAGATATTTCGAAAAAGACTGATTTCATGAATTTAATAGCTCAAAAAATTCCCATTCAAGTGGCTTATAAATCAAACAAATGTGAAAGACAGCTTATTCCAGCCGGTCAAACAGAATTTACCTGGTCGCTTGGAAGAGTCACTGACAAAAGCATTCCAAGATTTATCTTGTTCGGACTTCAGACAAACAGAAATTCCAGTCAAACAGTTAATCCATCACTATTTGACCATTGTGATGTTAGCAATTTTTACGTGACTGTTAATGGAATAAAGTATCCAAATTACAATTACGACTTGAATTTTGGAGAAAAGAGAGTGGTCATGGCTTATTCAGATGCGTTCTCTTTTGATGATAAATATTACGGTACAAATGAACTTGTTTGTCAATCTGGGTTAAGCTTGCTTGAATATATAAAATTATATCCGTTGTTCTTTGTGGATATCAGCAAGCAAAAAGAAAGAGTGGCGTCGGAAACAGCTGAATTAGTGGTAAACCTTAAATTTCGAACTTCAACTATTGCAAATACCGTTATTTTTGCAGTGGTTATTTCTGACAAACTGCTTAAATTTGTTTCAGATGGAACCAACATGACTGCTGTTTATTAGTTTTTTTATCTGAATAAAAACGGATAGCAAAACGGTAAAAGAATTGCGTGAATTAGGTAAAAGCCATGCGATAAAGGGTTACTCGGAAATGAAAAAGGATGAGCTTGTGAAAGCAATAAAAAACACAAGACCAGTCATTGGAGAGTATTCTAAAGAATCATGATTTTTTGAATTGACTTAAAAAAAATCTTGGTATAATAAAAATGAGATATACAACATCGTATTTGAAAAATTTGTTGAATGAAAACGGCGTTAGTAAAACAGCAGATGATTTAATAACGTTGATGATGCTTGCGGTTGAAAATAATTTGATCAGTAAAGATGAGATTTTAGAAAGAGCAAAAGAAAAAAAAGTAAAGCCTCCTCCAAAAGAAAAAAAACCTGTTGATCCGAAATGGGAATGGCTTAGTTTAGTTAAGAAAAAACCCATCACTGTGAGAATAACCAACATTGAAACGGGTGAGGTGACTGAATACAAGTCTCTTTACAAAGCGATGGCAGGGACTGGACGTGGATGGAGATATTTAGAGCGTCGAGATGGAAAGGTGGATGATGGAATCAAGATTGAATTTTTAAATTCTGAAAAGCTTGAAAAACGTAAAAAGCAGCAAAATTGATTTTTTAACTTTTAACATGTTAAAAAATTGACTTAAATAAAATTCTTGGCATAAATAAAAAGATGGAGAGGAAGTATGTGATTGAATTTGATACCATGGGTCATGCGCATCTGTTTGATGAAGAAAAAGAAATTCATGCGACTGGATGTGAATTTACTGCACATGACGAGTGGGGAAGAAAGTATACGATTAGATTTGATGAAATGGGTCAAGCACATGTATACGACTCAATAAGCAAAATTTTTGCCAATTATCTTGTTTCATAAGTTTTTAATTCTCCCGCGAAAAGAATTAAAAAACGATAAAAACTTTTCGAAGAAGAAAATATGCTGAAAGTGTGCCAAGATTTAAAAAAATTGAATTGACTTAAAGAAAATCACGGCAGAGATAAAATGAGTATCTATTCTTCAAAACCAGATTTAATTGCTAAAGAGCGAAAAATTGAATGCACCGAAAAAAATTTTCTTTCCCTTAATAAAATGGGTGATAAAACTGATGCTAAAAAGCAAAAAGCAAAAACTACCGCCAAAGAGCGAAAAATTGAAAGTGGCTTAAACAAAAATCTTTCCGTAATAAAAATGGAAAGTAAAAGTGTGAAAGATCAAAAAGTATCAATGGCATCATTAAGAAGAGATGCTAAAGAAAGAGCTATAAAAGACTATACCAGAATGACTAGGGAAGAGCTTGTTGAGGCTATTAAAACAACAAGACCTATCATTGGGTATGGACCTGCTACTCGTAGACGAACGACTGAGGCGAGACCGTTGTCTGTTAATGTAAGACCTACCGTGGTTAGGTTTGTTCAACCACCTGTAAAAGTTTCTGTAAAGCCGACAAAAGTTTCAATTAAGCCAACAAAAGTAAGGATTGTTGTTAGTCCTGAAAGACCTGTGTCTGCCCCAAGACCGGTTCCAGCACCTAGACCTGTGCCTGCTCCAAGACCAAGGTCTGACGACTTGATTTCATTCGAACCTTCTGCTCTCTTGCAAAATCGGGTGACTGGAGATGAACCCTCTATTCTTAACACACCAGTTATAGATTCAACAAACGTTATTACACCTAGACCGGTTCCAGCACCAAGACCTTTATTTTCAAGTCTGACGGCAGCTGCAAAAAGTGTAGCGTCGTATGTTAAAACTAAGTTTAATGATATTAAAGAATGGATAGAACCCTACGTTCCTGAAGTAGTCAAGAATAAGGTAAGCAAATCAGTAGAACAAATCGATAAAAAGATACAGTCTATCAAATCACTTGTATTAAGAACAGAGTATAAACAACCCGTGCCAATTATAGTACAGCCTGTGCCAAAACCATTTACAGTAAAGTTTAAAATGACTGAACATTCAGCGGAGAGTTCTGTGAGACAATTTTCTTACACACCTTCTTCTCGATACCAAGACATTGCATCCTTTTTTAATTTGGTAAGAGAGTCTAGCATTCAAACCATGGAAGGGGAAAGAAACACCAGAGTAAGAATTATTTTAACGTGTAAAATGAAATCTTTAAGCATGATGACTGGTGAAGAAGTGACTCGGGAAGCAAGCTTTTCATCAAGATCAGAGATTATTCTAGCAGCTACAAATGTAAGAGAGCTCATGGGTGAAATGGAAGGAAAAGTCTTGGAAAGTAGTGTTAAATACAATGCTTTAGGATCTAATTCTACCCTGTCTAAGATTTTAAGGATGGATATTAACTTTACTGATTACGAGCCTCTCAGCGGTTCTTCCTATATTGAACTGTCTAAAGAGCTGAAAGACAAAAAGGCTATCATCAACATGGAAAACAAGGACAATCAATGCTTTAAATGGTCAGTCGCTCGAGCGTTGAATCTGAAAAATAAAAACAACGAAAGAATTGACAATGATCTTATTTTAAAATCAGAAGAGCTGAATTGGGATGGAATGGAGTTTCCTGTCAAGATCGCTCAAATTAAAAAGTTTGAGAAAAATAATCCTGACATTAGCATCAACGTCTTTGGGTATGAAAATAAAAAACTTTATCCTTTGAAAATATCTAAATTTACAGATCGAAAGCACTGTGTTGATTTGTTGTTTATTTCAAACGAAGACACTGACCATTACTGTCTTATTAAAAGTTTAAGCAGGTTATTGTCTACACAAACATCAAAAGGTAAAAGAAAACAACATTATTGCAGAAATTGCTTGCAAGGCTATGACCAGGAAGAAAAGCTTCAACAGCATCAACCTTATTGTTATGATAACACCTCAGTAAGAATCGAACTTCCTAAAGAAGGGACGACTGTTCAGTTTAAAAACTATAACAAGTCTATGAGGGTTCCATACGTTGTATTTGCTGACTTTGAAAGTTTTATCAAACCCATCGAGGACAACACTGAATATAATAATAAAGAGTCATACACCAAACAATACCAAAAGCACGTACCAAGCTCCTTCTGCTATTATATCAAATGCTTTGACGATAACCTTTACAAGGGAAAACCAGTCATGTACACAGCTGAAAGCGATGACGATGACGTAGCTCAAAAGTTTATAACCATGCTTGAATCAGATCTTATAAAGATTCTTGACAAGATTGATATAGTAAAAAAGAAAGTGGTTACTGATAAGGATGAAAAGAATTTTGAGACTGCAACTCTATGTCATATTTGCAATAAAGATCTTAACGATGATAAAGTCTTAGACCACTGTCATTTGACTGGAAAGTATCGAGGAGCTGCCCATAACAAATGCAACTTGGATTATAAACTTCCAAAATTCATACCCATCATTTTACATAATTTGTCTGGCTATGACAGCCATTTGTTCATCAAGAAATTAGGTGGAAAGCTCAATTGCATACCCAACAATGAAGAAAAATATATCAGTTTCTCGAAAAAAATCAAAGTAAGAGAATTTATTAATAAGAAAGGTAAACTAAAGGAAATATGGAAAGAATTAAGGTTTATTGATAGCTTCAGATTCATGGCTGGTAGTTTAGACGGTTTGGCTAAAAATCTAAACAACGATCAATGCAAAAACGTTGCTCAATATTACTCTGGAGAAAAGTTTGATTTATTAAGAAAAAAAGGTATTTACCCTTATGACTGGGTGGACTCGATTGAAAAGTTCTCCGAAACGCAATTGCCTCCTATTGAAGCATTCTATTCCAAACTGAATGATGATAGAATAAGCTGTGAAGACTACGCGCATGCACAAAACGTTTGGAATGTATTTGGATGTGAAACATTTAAAGATTACCAAAAACTGTACAACATGTCTGACGTCTTGATACTTGCCGATGTCTTTGAAAATTTCAGAGACACTTGCATGGAATATTACAAGCTTGACCCTGCTTGGTATTACACCTCACCTGGTTTGGCTTGGGATGCTATGTTAAAGCTAACTGGAATTCAGTTAGAGCTTCTGTCTGATATTGATATGCTTAATATGATAGAAAAAGGGATACGCGGTGGAATTTGCATGATCAGCAAACGTCATGGAACTGCTAACAACAAATACATGCCAGACTATGATCCTTCAAAACCTTCTAAATTCATTCAATACTTAGACGCTAATAATTTATATGGATGGGCTATGTGCAAACCTCTTCCTGTTAGAGGATTCAGATGGATGGCTGAGGATGAACTCTCCAATTGGAAATCCATGCCTTGTATTCTCGAAGTGGACTTGGATTATCCTAAAAGTCTACACGATTTACACAACGACTATCCTTTAGCTCCTGAAAGACTAAAAATTAATAAAGTGGATAAGCTCGTTCCTAATTTAAACAACAAGGAGAAATATGTCATTCATCACGAAAACCTAAAACTCTATGAACGACTTGGATTGATCATTACCAAAATTCATCGAGGTATTACCTTTGAAGAAGAACCTTTCATGAAACAATACATTGACCTCAACACCACATTAAGAGCAAAAGCTAAAAACGAATTTGAAAAAGAATTTTTTAAGCTCATGAATAACTCTGTCTTTGGAAAAACCATGGAGAATATTCGAAAGCATGTTGATATTAAACTGGTCACCACTAAAAAAGAAGTCTTAAAATTGTCAAGAAAACCTAACTATGATAGAAATACCATTTTTGATGAAAACCTTGCAGCGGTTCACATGAAAAGAACAAAACTCTTTTACAACAAGCCTGTTTACTTAGGACTGAGCGTTCTAGACATAAGCAAAATTCTCATGTTTGAGCATCATTACGACTATATCAAACCTAAATACGGAGATCGCGCGAAACTACTCATGACTGATACTGACTCACTCTTTTACGAAATCGAAACGGATGATTTTTATCAAGACATTGTCGATGATCTTGAAACCAAATTTGACACGAGCAACTTTTCTAAAGACCATCCTGCTATTGAAAACGTTGGGTTTAAAGTAGGGTTAAATAATAAGATTATAGGTATGTTCAAAGACGAGGCCGGTGGAAAAATAATTAAAGAGTTTGTTGGGCTTCGTCCTAAGCTCTACTCTTACAAGATCGCTAAAGATGAACACAAAAAATGCAAAGGAGTTAAAAAGAAAGTCGTTCAAAAACACATCACTCATCAAGATTATAAAGACTGCTTATTCAGTGGAAA